>NW_005200063.1:110059-128828 GCF_000372725.1 Emiliania huxleyi CCMP1516 | reverse complement strand
GTGCGGCTCCGAGGTCTCCCGCCGAGACCGCCTCGGCGCGGCGCGTGGCCGCACGCCGCCGTTGAAAAGGCGAGATAGGACCGAGGGGACAGAGCGCCGGCCACATCGAGCGAGCGCTGACGTGTAAGGTGTCTGTGCTGCTCCGGTGTGTGTGGGATTCTGCCTCCCCCCCATCTGTGCGGCGAGTTGTTTGCGGCGCGATGCCCGATCGTGCGCGATAGCCTCCCATTGTGCGTGGTGTGTCGGTTGTCGGGGTCGTCCGGAGCGTGTGGCGGCGCCGTTGCATGCAGCGACTGCTCCACGTGCCACGACTGCTTTGACTGACGTGTCTGACTGATGAGTGCCACGAACTGCTTTGACTGACGTGACTGACTGATGAGTGCCACGAACTGCTTTGACTGACGTGACTGACTGATGAGACATGAGTGCTGATGGATGATCTCCGACAACCCTAAACCAAAATGCAAATGCGGAGTGGCCCACTTTGGCGTGCAGATCCTGCGTCTCTCACTGCCCGAACAACAGAGACGGGTACCGCCGCAGGTCCCACACTAGTGATTTTAAAATTCTTTTTCGACCCAAGCGACAAGGCGCCAGCCTCTCGACCAACCTCCGTCCGCCATTCACCCCGCCTCAGGCCCCAGCCGCCTCCAGCGCCGTATCCCGCCCACGCCGGGGCGACATGGCCTCGCTGGCCTCCCTCTTCCCGCGTCGCACCGCCGTCCTCTTTGGCGTGCCCGGCCTCGGCGTCCCGAGCGACTGCGCCCGGCTCGCCCGGCGGACGGCGGCGCGCTGCGACGCCCTCGCCGCCGCGGTCATCTCGGCTCACCGCTCGGGCGGGCCCGCGGCGCCACGGCGCATCGTGCGTGGCCTCGACGCCCTCTCGAGCACCGTCTGCGGGCTGGTCGACCCGCTCGAGCTGGCGCGCTCCGCCCACCCGGAGGAGGAGATGGTGCGGGCCGCCGACGCGGCCCATGGCGAGCTGTGCGAGACGCTCCACCGACTCAACACCTCGGCGGAGCTGCACGCGGCTGCTGCCGCAGCGGCACGTGGTGCAAGCGCCCTCTCCACCGGCGGAGGCAGCGACCGGGGCTGCGGAGAGAGCGACCCGGGCTGTGGCGCGGACGAGGCTCCGCTGTGCGAGGCCGAGGCGAGGCTGGCTCGGGCCTTCGTCTCCGAGTTTGAGCAGGAGAGGGAGGGAGGGAGAGAAAGAGGGAGAGAGAGTCGGAGGGAGAGGGAGAGGGAGAGGGAGAGGGAGAGGGAGAGGGAGAGGGAGAGGGAGAGGGAGAGGGAGAGGGAGAGGGAGGGAGCGTCACGCCTGCGAGAGCGTCAGCGCCGAGCGCCGAGCGGCCGCCCTCTCCCCTCCCCCGCAGGACGGCGCGCACCTCCCGGCGCCGCAGCGCTCGCGGCTAGAGGCGCTGCATGCCGAGGCAGCCACCGCCGCCTCTCGCTTCGCCGCCGCCGCCGCCGCGCCGCCCTCCCGAGGCTCGGAGGGCGTCTGGCTGCCCGCCTCGGCGCTGCGCGCGGCGCCGGCGAGGCTGACGCACAGGCTGCGGGTGGGCATGTCGAGCCGAGGGGAGGCGCAGCTCCTCGTCCCGCCGCAGCAGCACGCCCTCACCGAGGCACTCCGCCACTGCTGCTGCGCCCAGTCGCGCCGCGACCTCGCCTCCGCCCGCGCCGCCCTCGGCGCCGCCTCCCTGGCCGCGATGGGCGAGATGCTCTCCGCCCGCGCCCGCCTCGCCACGGCCGCCGGCCACGCCTCGTACGCGCACTACTGCTGGGGCGAGGGCCGCCTCGCGCGCTCGCCAGAGGCGGCGCGAGACCAGCCGAGAGCAGCCGAGACTAGCCGAGACCAGCCGAGAGTACCTGAGAGCACTTCGAGGCCGGCTCGGCCGCTCGTCAGCGGAGGCGCGCCCCGCCGCGGCGATCACCCCGCCCCCGCAACAAGTCCACGCACACACCGGAGCAAGGGTCGCGCGCACACGCGGACGCGCTCACACGCACCCCGCCGCCCGCTCACTCGCGGTGGCGTCTCAGGGGCCTCTGCCACCTCTACCTAGCCTCTCCCTAGGCGCTCGCCTCGCTCGCCTCGCTCTGCGCGGAGCTGATGCCGGCCGCGCGCGCCGAGGCCGCCGCCACCCGGACGATCCGTCATAATGAATGGATGGCTCATCACCAACCATCAATCAAATGACTAGGCCGCCGCCATCCGGGCTCGCGCCGCGGCGGACAGGGCGGCGCAGGCGGCGAGAGGCAGCCAGGCGGCGAGAGACAGCCAGGCGGCGGGCGGGCCTCCCCACCTCCCGGACCCCCCTCTCCGAACTTTCGCTGCAGGCGCCGGCCGGTCCCGCGGCGGGGGAGGAGCCGGAGGGCGGACTGCCACTCGGTGGCGGAGATGTGGAGTACTACCTGGCGCTGCTCTGGAGGGAGGGGGGGGGGGAGGGGAGGGCGTCGGCCCCTCCTTCGCCCGAAGCGCGGTTCGAGCCCTCCCCCTCCCTGGAGGGGGAGAGTTGTTTGGGGGGCCTCCCCACGTTCTTTGGGGGGGGTTTGGGGCTGGAGCTGATTTCGGAGCCCCTTCTCCCGGGAAAGCTGGGGCGCCCCCCGCCCCCAAAGAGGGGGGGGGGGCCCCCCCCCCAGGGAAGAGGACCCCCCCCCCCCCCCCCCCTCAGGTCGGGCACGCCCTCCACGCCTTGCTCTCGCGCGCCCCGTCGCACCACTTTGGAGGGCTGCGCGTCGCTCCCGATTTTGTCGAGGCCTCGCCGAGATGCAGCCGAGACGCAGCCGAGATGCAGCCGAGACGCAGCCGAGATGCAGCCGAGAGGCAGCCGAGAGGCAGCCGAGAGGCAGCCGAGAGGCAGCCGAGAGGCAGCCGAGAGGCAGCCGAGAGGCAGCCGAGAGGCAGCCGAGTCGAATCGCGCTTGCGACAGGTGCCTTCCGTCCTCTTCGAGCGCCTCGCCCTGCACCCGCCGGCCCTGGAGGCGTGGAGCACGCACATGGAGACCGGCGCCTCGCCCGCCCGCCGAGGAGGAGCAGCCGGCAGACTCGCGCGCGCGCCTCACCTCCTCCTCCTCCTCCTCCTCACGAGCAGGCTCGCCGATCCCTCCGGCAGAGGCGGCGGCCCTCTCGCGCGCAGTCTCGGCGGTGCCCTTCGGCGGCGCGATGCGGCCGCCACCTCCCTGTCGCCTGCTCCTCTCCCCCACGAGGGAGTGTCTGACCTCGAGGCGAGCGCTGGCCGTAGGCTGCAGCTCGACGCCGTGCAAGCGATGCTCGACCTGGAGCTGCACCGCAGCCCCTCGCCGCCCTCGCAGGAGGAGGCGGCGGCGCTGGTCACCTCCCTCCACGCGAAGCACACCGCCGTTCCGCTGCCGTCCGCCGCTGCCGCGGAGGCGGGCGCGCGGCTCGGCTCGTTTGGCCACCTGGCGAGCTACGGTGGCCACTATTACGCCTACCTGTACGCTCGCTCCGTGGCCGCGCGCGTGTGGCGTGGGGCGGGCTTCGCGCACGACGCCCTCGGGGGCGCCGCTGGCCGCGCGTGGTGCGCCGAAGTGCTTCACCACGGCGGGTCGAGGGACCCGCGGCAGCTGCTGCGGTCGCTGCTGCGGTCGTCGCCTTGCGGGGAGACGAGCGGCGCGGCGAGCGGCGCCGTCGCGGCGGAGGGGTCGGCGGCGAGCTCGGAAGAGGTCGTGGAGCAGGCTTTGCTGAGGCTAGTGCGGCTAGAAACTGAAGCGTAGGCCGTCGCGTGTGTGTATCCGTTGTATGTGGCTCGCCGACGCCGTTTTTGTGGCTGTGTGCCATCACTCAGAAGTGGGACAGATTATGTGCGAAAAAAGACAATTTTGTAAAAATGCACTGGTCGTTTCCCTTTTCGAAATCGAACGTGCTACGCTCTACGGCGGTTGAATGCGTGCGGCCGGGGGAGGGGCACGTAAGCCATATCGATACACTCGGCAGAGCCTCTGTGAGCCCCACGCGCCACGGCCTCTGGCATATGGAAGGTAAGGTAAGGTAAGGTAAACATCTCCACACACACAAAGTGGTGGGGCAGGGGGGGCGACCCTCGCATCTCCACGGCATATGAAAGCACAGCGTGCCGGGGTACTTTTTAGAGTGTAGTGACGTACTGTGTAGCGGGTAGCGGTTTAGAATGTAGGGTGCGCGGCACGCAGCAGGCGGTCTGAGGGTGTGTCAGCTCGACGCGCTTCCTGACAGTTGATCTTTCTGGCTGAGTGTCCGATGAATCGACTCGCTCTCGCTCGCTCGCTCACTCGCTGAGGCCGCAGAGCTAGCTTTGACGCTGCTGTAGATGGCGACCCCAACTAGGAGGATGGCGGTGCCAGCGAGCTGGAGCCAAGATTGGCGAGTCCACGCTTCGCCATGGGCCCCGTCGGAGAAGTAGAAGAGCAGCAGTGAGAAGAACCAGAGCGTCAGGGGGATGAAGGACTCCGTAATGGAGCGCCACAAGCCGTCGAGGTAGAAAGTGACGAAGATGGCACCGAGAGAGTAGAAGCGCATTGCCAGCAGATAGGCGGAAATCATCATCCGCAGCAGTGGGTTGTCTGGCGAGAAGAAGATGACCAGAGAGTCGCGCGAGTTCTCAAAGCAGCCGCCGACGTCGTCACCCGGCGCGAGGGCAGCGATGGGCAGCGCGATGAACAGCATCAAGAGCATTCCCCACCCCGCTTCGATGCCCTTGACAACCAGGGGCGGTGTGGTTGCCTCTGGGCCGTTCCCGTCCGAATCCATGACTCTCTCCTCCGCCACGGCCTGCGCCGCGACAAGGAGGCACCCGCAAGTGATCCAGAGGATGCCGCTCGACGGGTCGCTCCCGGGCGTGGAATCCACCATCACGGAGGTGCCAACCAGGCAAACGGCCGCGCTGATCAAGACGATTCCCAGAAGGTGGCCACCTTGCAAGACGGGCGGCATGCGCAACGCCGCACGAAAGATTGCGGTGAAGATGATGATCGACCCTCGCATCGGTTCGTAAACGGAAGCGCGCACCTTTGTCAGTCCGACGAGAAGGCACGTCAGAGCCAGCGTGTCAAAAACTGCCGGCCATAGGAGGGTGAGGACGGTTCCTCTCCGCGGCAGTGGCAGCGGCGTGCTCCATCCGCGCAGCAACTTGTACTGTGCGACGTGGAGCGGCAGCGAGGCGAGAAGCGAACCATACACGAGCGTGGTGACGACCAGCGGCTTGAAAAAGTTGGTGGGCTGCCCCTCCGAGTCGTACACCTCGAGCAAGAAGATGATCTTGGCGCAGAGGGTCGAGCTCGCGCCGCAGACGACGGTGACGACCATCAAGGCAATTGCGGCCCAAGCTCTGGAGCCAGAGACGGCAGACATCGCGGCTCCTCTTGTGGCTGACTTTGCGCAGTCTCTCCCCCCGCTGTAGTGCGACCTCGCCGCCTCCCCCCCCGTCGCCAGCCCCGTGTGCATGCGTTCACGCACTCTCTCGGCCACAGAGAGGAGCAGCGTCGGGCACGCAACGCCCGAGGTGCATTTTTCTAGTGCATCCTCGCCAGCAAAGGACGCACGCAGACTTCCACAAGCCCGAACCAGATCAAGCACACCAGGAGAGTCTAGAACAGACAGCTCTTTCACCTTGAGGAGGGCCTAGAACTTGTTAATACCGCCGCGCGCTAGGCTTGGGGTGAGGTGCCGCTCTAAATCTTTTTCTCGAGCCACGCCTTTGTAGTGGCAGCGTGCTGGCGGCGAACTTTTTCGAGGTATGCCTGAGTTAGTGCCAGTGCGCGCCAGTCCGCGTGTAATTCTTTTCGGTGGTGTGCCGGTGATAGTACTAGCACGCGCCAGTTCGCACCTGTGTCGAGCCTGTCTGCTAAATAAATAAATAGAGCAGTCATCTCCAGGGAGAGATGGGCGACGCACACGAACACAGAGGGACAGTGCTAAAGAAAGAAAGAAAACAGACAACCCAAGGGAGGGATGGGAGGACGGCACGCCGCCACCACACAGGGATTTTAAGGAGAGGTGTGTGGTGCGCTAGCCGTCGCCCACCCTAGGGAGTCTGCCTCTTCCTATCTCTCTTCGCAGTCTCTCTCCGACTCTCGCTGCAACCTTCATGCCACCTCGCGGTCGTCCCACTCTCGTCGTTCTCTCCCTTGTCATTTCCTCCTCTGTCGCGTCGTTCCCTTCTGCCTCGTCCTGTGACGCCGCCGCCTGCCGGTCCCTTGTTCTCGCGGCTTCTTTCGCCTTTCGGCGCAACTCCGTCCTCCTCGCGGCGTATCCTGGCCCCTCGAGTTTATAGGGACAGTGCTGAAAGAAAGAAAGAAAACAGACAACCCAAGGGAGGGATGGGAGGACGGCACGCCGCCACCACACAGGGATTTTAAGGAGAGGTGTGTGGTGCGCTATCCGTCGCCCACCCTAGGGAGTCTGCCTCTTCCTATCTCTCAGGGACAGTGCTGAAAGAAAGAAAGAAAACAGACAACCCAAGGGGGGGATGGGAGGACGGCACGCCGCCACCACACAGGGATTTTAAGGAGAGGAGTGTGATGCGCTAGCCGTCGCCCACCCTAGGGAGTCTGCCTCTTCCTATCTCTTTTCGCAGTCTCTCGCCGATTCTCGCTGCAACCTTCATGCCACCTCGCGGCCGTCCCACTCTCGTCGTTCTCTCCCTTGTCACTTCCTCCTCTGTCGCGTCATTCTCTTCTGCCTCGTCCTGCGCCGCCGCCGCCTGCCGTTCCCTTGTTCTCTCGGCTTCTTTCGCCTTTCGGCGCAGCTCCGCCCTCCTTGCTGCATATCCTGGCCCCTCGAGTCTATCGAGCTCCCCTCGCGCAAGGACCACATTTCTGACTCCCACTCCGATCATTTGCCTCCAGGTCATGTTGTAGGGACAGTGCTGTGAGAGAGAGTTGGATTATTTAAATTCTTTTCGCGAGTTGGCGCTCTCATGCAGCGCCTGCACGCGCTCGAGCCACGCGCTGGATCCGGAACCTGCAACGCATCGAACTGTCTCGCCTGTCGCCAGCCCAAGCTCTGCCAGTGGCGTCGCGAGCGGAAGCACCGGGTGGGGATGTGGGGCCTCGCAGGTCGGCACGTCTCGCGGCACGACTCGCAGAAGAAGATGTGGATGGGGACGTGGGGCCTCTTCGACCAGCCGGCGGCAAGTTTCCTGGCTGGGCGGCCCCTGCGGGTGCTCGCTGCGCCGCAGCAAACGCTGCTGCTGCCCGGAGTCTTCCAGAGGCAGGCGTACAACCCGTCGGTCGTCGCGATCCCCAAGGCACTCGCGGAGAGCCTTGGGTGCAGCTCATGCGCGATGGTCGCGAGCGTTCGCATCGACTGGATGACGCAGTGCAGAGGCTTCACGGGGCCACTCCGCATGTATTCGCACGCCTCGCGGACAGCATTCGGTCGGCGCAAGGCCACCCTCATCATGCTGCTCAGCGCGAGCTGGCGGCCGCTCCACTGGAGCTGGCTCCGAAGCCACGACGCGGCTGCGGGACGCGCGCCTGCTGCTGCCCGGAACGCGTCGCGCCGCAGCGGGCGGGGAGGCAACCGAAAGCTTCCGGACGTGGCGCCACTGCTCGAGGCGTCGGCGCTCAAAGGGCTGCTTCCCGTCGTCGACGCGCGGCTCACCGCTCACGGCGGAGGCGTGAGCCTTCTCGGAACCTTCCCGCGGAGGGGCTACGCCTCCGGCTTCGGCCCGCTCCACCTGAGGCTGGTCGGAAGCCCCGCCTCCCTCGTCGCCACGCTCGGGGGCGGAGACGGGCCCGGCCGCACCGTGGGCGATCGCAAGGCTGCGAGCGACAAGAGATGCGGCGGCCGCTCCCAGTCCTTCTTCGAGCGGCAGCCGCCGGCGAGCGGTGCCGCCGCCTCGCGCGAGCTCTACTTCATGTCTTGGCTCTCCCCCGGCGTCGTCTGCACGTCGCGGCTCGAGAAGAATGTCTCCAGGGGCCAGAGGCGGAGGGCGCGAGTCGACAGCGTCGCTCACGTCACCCGCGGGCTGGACTGGATGCGTGTCGGCGCGCACCCGACGGCGGCCGCATCGCCGTCGGTATGTGGTTGGCGCCCGTCAGGCGGAACGCTGCTCTTGTAGGCGGCTGCGAGTCGAGCGCGCGCTTGGTCGCCCTGGCGCGAGCCGGCGGGTGCAAGTTCGACTGCGCCGCCGCGAAGTGCCGCATCTCGCTCAACGGCGTGTTTGTGACGCTCCCGGGAGGCGAAGAGCTGCTCGGCGTCGCGCACTTGCACCGCGGGTACAAGGACACGCTCTCTGGCAAGCGGCTTCCGCAAAACATCACGTCCTTTGGGCACCACTACACGCACTTCTTCTTCACGATCAGCTCCGCGCCACCCTTTGAGGTGCCCACTCCCTTGCGAGGTGTGTTGGGGGGCGGGCGTAGCGGAGCTGACCGCGGTGTCCCTCCGCTGCTCGGACAGGTGAGGCGGGTCGGGTCGGAGTTTTGCATCGGCTCGCTGCCGCGCCAGCAGCAGCAGGGGGGCGTCTTCACCGGCAGGTCAGCGCCGGCGTCAGCATCGAGGGGAGAGGGAGGAGAGAGCGAAGGCACGAGTGTGGAGCGCAGCCGCGGCCTCGATTGCGAGGTGATACAGTACGTGACCGGCATGATGCTGCAGGGCCAGGCGCTCACGCTCACTTTTGGCGTCAACGACTGCACCGCTCGCCGCGCCGAGTTGGCGCTGAGCGATGTGCTCCATGATCTGCTTCGTGTTGCACCGCCGCCCACGGAGCCATCGGTCGTGAGGACCGACGAGGAGGTACACACACATCAGCATTGGATTTAGATTTTGGTGTCGTTTTTTTGAACAATCGAATGTATGTTGCTCTAAAAAATAATTTAAAAAGCATGACAACATATGTCACCTCATGCACTGGTACGATAATAAACACAGCTGACACCGCTCACATGAGCTCTATCCCCACAAGTCGACAAGCCCTGTATCATAGATCTAGTGTCGAGACGACACCCTTTAGCACTTACCTAACCCCAGTATTGACGGATGCTCTCCGCTGCTGCTGCCGTCGCCTCATCATCTCGAGAGACTCCCTCCAAGGCAATGACCACTGATCAGCTGACCTATCCGTGCCATTGCAGCGGCCGTTGGCAAGGCCATCATTGTACTTCTCGGACGCAAAGGGTGCCTGCTCGGGCCACGTCTTGCGTAGCAGAGATACGAGATCCGCGTTTGGCTCCTCGAAGAACTGTCGTACCACGCACTCGATTAGCCGTCCTAGGTAGCGGCCCGGCCTCTCGTTCGCTCCAATAAAGTCGGTGTCAAAAGCTGGCATTCGGGTGTTGAGAAACCGGTGCAGACTGTCGTAGGCGCGCCGGCGATTCTCTTGCCGGTCATCAACAAAGTCCTCAAAGTGGAGCACAAGCATTCGCTCCTTCGGGAGCATGTGCAGCCACGTGGTGAGTTGCTTGGCATAGAGGCCGTAGTCGACCGCCTGGCATGCCAGGTTCCAGCTAGTCGCGCAACGGTTGATGCCCGATCGCGTCGCCTCGCTCAACAGTTGCATTAGCGAGCCGCTCCGCATAGCTCGGCAGAGCTCCTTGCGGTGCATTGTGGCCTCCTCATGATTGCTCCATCTCTTGGTCGCGTGGCATATCTTGCAGCGGCCCTGAGTGTCGTCAATGAGTCCGTCGCATCGCTCGAGCTCGAGATCGAGCGCCGCCGCGAACCGAGTGACTGGCTCCCTCACCAGTGCTATGGTCCTCACGCCATCGAGCACCTTCGCCGACACATACGGTGCCGCAAGTCGCGGCGCCACGGTGCTGTGCGCGTACATGTACTCGGGCGTCAGGTCCAGTGCCGGCTTGCCGTTGCAGTGCTTGTAGCAAGAGCGGTACCGAGCAACGTCGTCGTCGTCGCCCATCTCGCCGAACTCGAAGAAGTTTGTGTTGACGCCGCAATAGCCCAGCCGCTCGGTCATGAACTCGACGAGGTCGTACACCCCCGCCATTTGCGCGCCGATAAGAAACGTCGTGGGCAGACCCTCCAGGTTGAGCGGTGCTAGCGGCTTCACAAGCTTCCTCGTCCACTCACCCTCCGCGGCGCACCACGGCAGTCCCGCCGCAGCGGCGTGCCGCGCTGGCACTGACGTGGCGCGCCCAAGCGTCGTCAGAGGGGGGACCGTGGCCCTCCCCTCGCCACAGGTCCTGACGTGCGCGCCAATGCAACCGGGGGATTCCATCGCCACGTTCTGATTGTCGAGGCGTCGGAGCGCGTACTCGAGGCGGTAGTAGACAGTTTGGACTCCCGAGATTTCCGTGAGAAGGTCAGAGAGGCCCTTGGGGGCGGACTCCGGGCTCTCGCCAGCACCACATATCCAAGAAGCGGGTTGTGGAATTGCGGCTTGTCGGTGCACGTCTCAAACGAAAGAGCGAGTGGCATCGAGCAGGAGTTGCTGTGGCCACACAGTCCTTCCCACTGTACACGCAGCCCCTTTGCCAAGGTCGATGCGTCGCTGCAGTAGCAGCTGCTCTCAGCGGTTTTGAGAGACGGGTAGGGTCCCGAGTCGGTGTAGGTTGCATCGAAGACGCAGTCTGGGTTGCAGGCCTTCCAGATTGCGATTTGCGTATAACTTGGCGGTCGCCTCGTTGAAGAAGCCGAGGTCCACCCCGAGTGCTGTGTAGTCGTTCAGCTGCTTCACCGCGCCCTGCAAGATGAATGCCTTGAGGTCTACCTTCTTGATGCCGTATGTCTCCGCCGCCTGCTCGAGCTCCTTAGTTGTCCAGGCATGCTCACCCATGTTGAGTATGTCGAAGAGAATGCGAACTAGCAACTCAGCACCGGACCGCCACGCGCCAGGCCACCGGCCTTTCGAGCAACCTCAATGGCTGTGCTTCCTTGCACCTGTCGAGTTCGCATTCTTTGACTGCATTGCGGTTGGCGATTGGGAGAGCAATGATCTCCGGGAGCAACGGGGAGAATCGGTTGGCGCGTTTTCTCGTGCGAGCGTGTTCTCTCTGCGACCATAAAACGCCGCCGTCCCCAATCACCGGCACACACGCGCGGTGCGACAGTGGCGGGGCAATTTCCGCGACCTCGCGCCGCATTCCCACACAGTCCTAGTGCACGCCGGCCGGCCACCACGACGGCCGCAGCGGGACGACCTCGCCCGCCTCCTCTGCGGTGAGCACGCCTCCGCCCATCGCCTCGAGGCGGCAGAGCGCGGCGCCGAGGCCGAGCGCGCTGTCGAAGAGGCGCAACTTGCCCGCCGGCTTGCCCGCCGCGTCCTGCAGCGCGCTGCCCGCCCCCTCGGGCGTGCCTCCGCCCGGCTGCGCCTCCAGCCACGCCTCCACCGGAAGCGCCGCCGCGAGTGCCCTCTCCGCGGCCGGCAGGTGAGAGAGGGCCGCGGGCAGGACGTCCTCGGGCGGCGGCGGGCCGAGGGCGGCCGCGACGGAGGCCGAGACGAGCGGCGCCATCCGCTTGCGCGTCACGCCTCGCGACTGCGTCCTCGCCGTCAGCTCCTGCCCCAGGTAGCAGCCCTTGTCAAACGCGACGCCGCCGAGCACCTCAAGGTTGCTCTCGAGCGGCAGCGCCTCAGTGGGTGGCAAGTAGGCGGGCCCGTCGCCCACGCCGAGAATCGCCTCGCAGAGCGCGTGCAGCGCCGCCGGCGCCGCCTCGGAGGACCCCTCCCCGCCCCCTGCCCCGCCAAGCAGCTCTGCAGGCGGCTGGGCGTCGCCTCCGTCCGCACGCGGCGCCACGCCGCGCCAGCCGAGGCAGCGGAGCCGCGGGTCGCGCCACGCGCCGCCGTCGCCCGGTAGCGCGACGCCGTCGGCGGGCTCGAGCGGCACGGCGGTGCCACACGCGGCGACGACGGCGAGCTCCGCTGACCGGTCAGCGATGGCCACCTTTGAGCGGAGCTTGTAGCGCTTCAGGTGCTTGAGGAGGAGCGGCGCCGAGCCGACGTGCGTGTCGATGACCACACCATCCTCCGACGCCGGCAGCAGGAAGCCGGTGGCGAGCACGCGGCCCTGCGCATTGAGGAAGCCCGTGTAGAGCGGCGTGCCGGCGGCGAGCTCGTCGGCGTTGGCCGTCGTCAGCCCCTGCAGCAGCTTGCGGCTGTCGGCGCCCGTGAGCGATAGCACGGCCCGGTCGGCGAGCGTCGCGTGCCAGCGGCTGGAGGCGAGGTAGCGGAGCATGCACGCCACCCCCTACCTCGATGAGGTCCGGCGACGAGCTACGGAGGCCCGAGTCGGGCTGGGTTCCAACTTCTGCGGGGGGTGTGGTACTGATGTTTGGCTCCCACGACAACCGCACCACTTAAAAGCTGTCCCCGTGGCTCTACCCTTCGCGCCCTTTGCCCCCCGCCCCGTGGCCGCGCCCATGGCCCATCAAGGCGGTGCGCGGTCGGTGTAGTAGGTGGATTGCTTCCACGGCCAGCCTTGCCGGATGCCGCGCTCGTTCCCCATCCTTTCGAGCTGCGCCATGGTGATGGACTGCACCCCCGCGCAGCTTGCTGGAGGGCGCAACGTCACGTTCCGCCCCGGACGCAAGAAGAAGGGCATCGAGGCTCGACCTGCAGCGGGCGGCGGCAGCACGGCATGCATGCACGCCGGGATGGCGCCGCCAGTCAGAAACGAGAGCACGTCGCCAGCAAACATCAGCGCCTCGTCCGGCATCATCGAGGCCTCAGGGGCGAGGGGTGAGCCGTCGGACGCGTGGCGGCACACGAGCCGGGCAGCCGTCCCGGCCGGGGCGAGAGTCAATAAAGTTCCGTCCGTGTGCCAGGGTTGCGTAATCGCCGACTCGGTCGCAGGGGCGTCGTACTGGCACAAGCGGAGCGAGGACCCGGCCGATCGCCCAGCCTCGGACGACGCGGCCAGGTCGAGCATCGCAGTGATTGCTGCCGAGTCTAGGCCCGCGGCGAGGGCGACGGCAGCCAGCGCGGCTTTCGACGCTGAGAAGAGCAGCCCGATTGCCCGACGCGCGGCGCGCTGCAGCTCTCCGTCAGGTGGCCAGGCAAAGCCACCATTGAGCCGGAGCGGCACTTCAAAGGCCTGCAAGTCATTGCCAAAATCGAGGTACCCCGCGTGACGCAAAGTGGCACTTGGCGCGACCCGATGCCTCCGCTTCTGCTCAGCCGGCAATCCGAAAAAGGAAGTGCTCGCGTTCAGGCATGCAGCTCGCGCGGCGCCGAGCCCAGGGATGCGCACAAAGGCGTAGCCGTCCCGTTTGAGCGCCTCGAGGAGAATTTGGCCCGTGCCGGCCTTGCTCAAGGTGATGAGGTCGATGTGCAGCCCAGGCGCCGCCGCCGCTGGCGAGGTGCCGAGCGGCAGCGCGGCCTCCTTCTCAGGAGCTGGCGGAGAAGTGCGAAGCGGCAGCGATTCCCGCTCTCGACGCCGGAAGCGCATTATGCGGCGGCGGGGACCGGCGCCCGAGTCGGTGCCCGGCGCAACCTCAATGTTGCTCCCCCGGCAGAGCCGCCACATCTCCTCAAAAAGCACCGGGGCACTCAGCAGAGGGAGACCCTTCAGCTGCTCGGGGCCCATGAGTCCCTGCGCGATCGCCTCGCGTAGGCCCAGCATAGCCCTCGCCGCATCGACTAGGCGGACGCCGCCGAGGATCTCTGGCGGGTACGGCGGGCAGCGCATCTGCCCGCTGAGCGCCTTGAGAAAGACTTCGCGCTGCTCGCCCCAGTCAGTGCCAAACTCGGCCGTCCGAGGGAACTTGTTCAGAACGGCCGCCCGGCTGACCCAGTCTGCCTCGACAAAGGCAGTGGAGAAGAAGAAGAGCTTGGCCGTGGTCTGAAGCAAGTCGAGGTGGCTTTTGCCCGCTCGCAGTGCCGCCGCCATGACGAGCGACATGATCGTGTTGAGGAAGAGCGGAGCGCAGATGCGCATCCGACCCTTTTTGATCTCCCACTCCACCCGAATGCAGTCCTTGACCAGCCGTAACCGCTGCTCGCGCCGCGGAAGCCACTGCTCCAGCCCAGCGCCGTGGACGCGGACCCCGGTCACGTCGCCATCTGCCAGGGGCAAGTGTTGGAGGTGGGCGGCACGCTCCGCTCGAAACGTCGGGTCGTGGTAGTTGCTAAAGGCAGGTCGGCCCCGGAAGCGCACAAAGCTACCTT
The DNA here is from genome assembly GCF_000372725.1 of Emiliania huxleyi CCMP1516. Taxonomy (NCBI): domain Eukaryota; phylum Haptophyta; order Isochrysidales; family Noelaerhabdaceae; genus Emiliania; species Emiliania huxleyi. The sequence goes on along the minus strand of NW_005200063.1, from coordinate 114,772 downwards.
CCCGCAACGCGCGCCGAAAGTCGGCGCTCTCCAACGCAGCGCAATGCAGCCGCTGAACCGTGGCAATGTAGGTGTCCTCAGGAAGCGCCATCAAGCTCGAGCTCTGCACCGATCGGAAGTCTGCCAACCGCACGTCAGGCGACGTCTGGCTCTGGTTCACCTCCAGGCACTGCGCACCCCCCTTGTTGGAGAGCACGAAGCCGACATTGTCGGCAATCACTGCTCGCTCGTACTGGAAGCCGTCGCTGCAGATGCACTGCCAGAGGTTGAGGAGCCGCTCGCCGCTCGCGCGGTCGATCAGAGTCGACAGCTCCATGCAAAGGCCCCCGTACTTTCGGAGCACCGCGAGCCGCACTGCGTCCGACTGAAACGTAGCCGCGTCGCCCGCGTCGAGCTCTTTGCCCAGTGCCCAAAAAGAGGAGGGAAGCGCGCCGGAGGCCGGAGTGCCGCCCTCACTCGCACCCTTGCCGAGGCCGACACCGGGGGCGCCGAGATACTCCTCGAAGTTGCCCAGGTGAAGCACGCGGATGTGAACCGCCACTCCAAGGTGCTTTGCCAACCGGCTTCGTGCGAGGTTCTCTTCCCACGTCGAGAGAAAGTAGCGGCAGGCCTGGCTGCTCGCTGGTGCTGCACACCACGCCCATACGTTGAGCGTGGGCGGCGGCTCAGGGACGGGCGGCGGCTCTGGACCGGCGGCCAAGAGTGCGGACCGTGGCGGCTTTCGCGAGGACGCGTTGCGGACCTTCCGCGCCATGACCGCGCCCCTCTGCGCTGGGGATGCGATGAATTTTAGCGGGCGATGATTTACGTATTACGAATATTGGCAGCAAAAAAATAAAAAAAACTCCGGAGGGGGGTAAAAGGAGCAAGTGTCCGCCCATGCGGTGTTTGTGCAGGGGTTTGTACAGAGAACCTTTCACATAGGCGCTGAATTGCACAAGCCACAACTCTCGGCTCGGCTCGGGAGTCGGGTCTCACCCTTCTAACTTGCCATACGTGCCCGCCCCACCAAGAAAGGCGGTCCCGACAGCCCTCACGCCGCCGTCCTCGCCGCCCTCCTCCAAATCTTCTCGCGATGCCGCCAGGAGACTGCGCTGGTCGGGCTGGCCGTGGCCCAGAGGCAGGAGGCGGCTGAGACTAAGCGGCTGGGTGACGGAACGGTCCATCTCAGACGACGGCGTCGCCACTTGTGGCGTGGGGACAACCGGCGCCTGGTAGCGATTTTCTGCACTGCTGCTCACGCCTGCAGCCGCCGACCTCTCGCCTTCGCCATCGAGCAAGCTCTCTCGGAGCTCACCGCGAGCCCTCCCGCCTCCTGCGATGCCCGCCACGCCGCTCAGCACCTTGGCGAGCAGGATCGGCTTGGAGGCCCCTCCGCCCGCCTCCGCCTTGACAGGTCTCGCGAGGGCGATTGACGCTGTCCGCCCGGCGGTCGGCGGCGGAGGCGGCGGGGTGATGTCGGAGTGGTGGGTTGGCGGGCCGCCGGACGCATCCACGCGCGACTGCATCAGCGCCAGTTCGAGCGCCTACAACGAGCGCGAAGTCTCGGCGAGGCCCTCAAGCGCACCCTTGCCTCGGGCTTTGCCTCGTCTGGGGATAAGCCCAGCTCAGTGTGGCGCGCGACCAGCTCCGGCGCGGGCGGCGGCGCCTCAAGCCTGCGGGTGAGGAGGCAGCCGCTCACGTGACAGCACCAGCTTGAGACCCGACCCTGTGATCGGCGAGCACCGGCTTGCTTCCAGGGCGGCCGCCAGCTGCTCCTCTTCGCTCGGCTGCTGCTCGGCAGCCGCCGGACGAGGACCGCCGCAGGCCGCACAAGCCTGTGGACGCGGTGACGCCGTCAGAACTGTGCAGCTGCAGCTGTGTAGCTGTATCTGGCAGCGGAGCGCTGTGGCGCTCAGCCACCTGCTCGTGGGGCTCGTTCTCCAGCGTGCAGCGACTGCAGCTCCACGCCGGCAGCGCATTCCCTCTTGCTGGCAGCTCAATCGCGAGGCTCATGCCAGGGCGGTAGAAGGGAGGAACTACCGCCTCGAAGAGCTCGCCGCCGACGGACACGCGAAAGGTAGAGCCCTCGAAAGCGCCCGCTGGAATCAAGACCTGAACGCGCTGCGTCCGGCTTGATGGCGGCTGGCTGAACGGGACTGCCGGCGTCGGCTGGCTAGACGGTCGCGGCGTCTCACACACCGTGCACGCTCGGTCGTGGTCCCTGTTTTCGAAGGTGCAGGCGCCGCATGACCAGGTCATGGGCTCGACGGACCGATAGGGGTGCGGCGGGGGCCTCGCGCCGCCGACGCCGCCGTCGAAGCCTTCCCCCAGAAAGAATTCTTAAGTCACAAGCCTCTCTCACAGCACACTGGCACGACAAGGGCGCAGACTGGCGCGGACTGGCACACACACAGGCTCACCACCGGAGCCGCCTAAGCGACTCCGTTAAGAACGGCAATGCAGAAAGAAATCGCGCGCGGAATCTGTCGCGGGGCGGGTTACCGGAATGGTGGCACTGAGGCCCGAGGGGTGCGGGAGGCGCACGGCGGGGGCCGGCCTCGGGGTGAGGGTGAGGTCGGCCGCCGCCACCGGGGGTCGCCGCGCCGTAGAGCGGCCCGCCGGTCTCCCTGCTGGCGGTGCGCGCGGCCGCGCTCAAAGGCGCTGATTGCTCGGCCGCGCGGGGCCAGGTGACTCGCCCGCTGGAAGGGTGGTGCACGGGGTTTGCGGCGGGGTCCCCAACGTCCCCGGCGGCGGCCCGCTGGCGGGCCGCCGCCGCCGCCAGGGCGGCGGCGATGACGGAGAGCTCGTGGTGCTCGGTATCGCTCTCCCCCTCGTCGAAGAGGTCGCTTGCCCTCTGCTCGAGGGCTCGTACCCATGCCTTGTCCCGCAGGGCCCGGACCTGCGCGCGGGTGTGCTCGAACTCCGCTGGCATCTCTGCGAGCTCGGTGTGGTCCGCCCGCCTCACGGGCCTGTGGGACGTGCCGTCCAGGGCGACGTAGCAATCTCCCTTATCTGAGGGAAGACCACCATCCGTGTCTGCCCCCTACCCTAACCCTAACCCTCGGCTGTGGGTCAGGCTGTGCTGTATAAGGCGCGCGAGGCTGGGTGCTTTGCTACCTTGCTTGTGTCTCCCGTGGCCGGGACGGTTGGTTGGGTGGTGGGGGTGGGTCGGTCGGTGGGGGTGGGTTTCCTCGCCTCATCAGCCGGGCCGTGAGGTGGGTGGGGCTGGGGGTGGGTGGGTGGTTCCAAGCCTCAGCCGGGCCGTGAGGTGGGTGGGGTGGGTGGGTGGTTCCAAGCCTCAGCCGGGCCGTGAGGTGGGTGGGTGGGTGGGTGGCTCAAGAAGCTCGTGCACGTGAACGGAGGTCCAGAGGCACGTGGTGTGAGAAAAAACGAAACGCAGGCGGCTCCTCCTCCGGACTGCTTCTTCAGCACTTCTGTGATTCGCGCGCCGCGAGGAGACGTGACGAACGGCCGTGCCACTCGAGCACTCCCGCCAGTGCCATGGAGCAGCGAAAGTCGCGCCGCGTCGCTGCCAATGCGGCGTCGCGCCAGCATGCGCAGCTGGAAGCGGAGCTTCGAGGCGCGGCCGAGAGCCGCCAGGACGAGGAGGCGCGAGCGAAGCTGGCGGACGAGATCACCCGGTGCGGCTCTCGCTGGTCTCCCGATTACGAGGGTCGGCCGCCCGACGGCCAGCCTTGGCGGGAGTGGGCCGAGGAGGAGGGCGTTGTCGAGGCGGTGAGCAAGGAGATGGTGCGGCGTGGGCACGGGGAGGCACTGCTGGAGAACACGTGCGTCAGCGGACAGGCGCGGGCGGGAACCGGTGACAGCTACACAGGCGTGCCGCACGTCAGCTACCGTCCCGGGGGGACGCTGCCTTACAGGGTCCAAGACTCCGCGTCGAACTCCGAGTCAAGGAAAATCACCTCTTTCGGCACCCTCCTCGACGCGTGCATCTTTGCGAAGCAGCTGTGGGGCAGCTCTGCGCAGCAGCGCGCAGATGCGGAACAGCAGCGCGGGGACGACCTCTCAGACACGGCTGCCGCAGCGGTGGCCGCCGCCGAGAAGCTCAACCTCGAGGGCTTGGGCAGGTACGCCCAACCACACCGAAACGGTCGTTTCCATGTCCATGGGCAAGACCTGTTGCGGTGCGGCTGCGGGCATTGCGACGCCCTCTCGTCGACTGCCGAGCAGTTCAGTCAGAGCGACCACGCAAAGCTGTTTCCGCCGCTCGGCTTTGCCTCGCGCAACCACGCCGCCCTCGCCATCGCCCGCAGCGATGTGGGCCAGCGGGTCGTGGCGCGGCTCGCGCGGCTCGCGCGGCTCGAGGCGGAGCCCAAGCTTCGGCTGAGCAAGACCGCCGTGCCGATGGCCTTGTTCCGCTGGCTCCTCCTCCCCTCGCTCCTCTGCTCCATGGCCTTCATCTTCGCGCGCGCGCCCGAATGGGTGAACAACTCCTTCGTGGAGTTGCGGCCTTCCGACGTCGACGCCGACGGCGCCTCGCCGTGTGCTCTGTACCACATCTTCACCCTCGTCTGCCAGTCGGCACCCAAACCCCCTGCTCCCTGCCCCCCCCCCCGGCAGGGGAGAAGGGGTGCCCCTGGGGGGGGACCGCCTGTTGCGGACCTCTGGCTGAGGAGGTCCCGCGGCCAGCGCACCCTTTTCGGGGTCGCTTCCTCTAGCTACCATGCGCCATGTCGCCATGCAAAACACTCGCTATGGAGGTGTGGCCTT
>NW_005200063.1:99596-109791 GCF_000372725.1 Emiliania huxleyi CCMP1516 | reverse complement strand
GGAAGGGGGGACATCGGCTGGATACGGGCGCGACTCGCTTGGCGTGACTCAGAGCGACCTCAACGAGAGGGAAGTGTCCCCCACCCCCCCCCCCTTCCGCCCGCCGCAGGCGACCAGCGCGGCATCGCCACCTTTGGCCTCGGCCTCCTCTACCTCGGCTGCAGCATCGGCTCCATCGTGTGGGCGACGTGGCAGGCGCCCTCCCCGAGAGTGCCGAGATTGACGGCAGATTTGGCGGGCATTGAGCGGATAGCACCGGCTCTCCCACTCTCAAATGATCGGAGAGAGAGAGAAGCGCGAATGGCGCAGATGCAATCGAGATGCAGCCGTGATGCAGTCGAGATTGCGCCGAGATTACGGCCGAGATTACGCCGAGATAATCACCAGGCCTGCTGCTCCCGATCCTTAGCCTCCTCTTGCGTCCACACTCTCCCACCCCCACGGAGACAGGTGCGGCTCATCCGCTTTGCTCACGAGGAGTACTGGCTCCGCGCGACCCACGCCGTCCTCTGCCCCGCGTGGGTCGGGGCGCTCGCCGGCGCGCCGTACCTGACCTTCATCTCCTTCAACGGCGCGTGGGCACCGATTGAGCGGAAGGTCGTGGTCGACGGGTCGGGCCGCTTCGTTTGCCTGCAGCGGCTGCCCTTCCTCACGATCGCACACGTGCCCGACCCACAGTGGGTACGCAACCCGAAGGAGGACGAGGCCATGTCGGCGCACGAGGCGTACCTTCGCATCGCGTCGGCGCTGCGGCACCTCTCGGAGAAGGGAGAGCCCGACCAGGCTCTACCGGGTAGCTCTCCTCGCCCTGTGACCAGCACCTCGCTCCCATGTATAGGCACGATCCGCTTCTTCTACGCCGGCACGGTGCCCGGCTCCGTGATCAACACGCGCAACATGGCTACGCAGCTCGCCAGCTTTGCGGACGGCGCCACGGGCATCATGCTCTCCGGCATGGGGTCTCTGACCCCGGTGCTGGGCGCCGCTGACGGCTGCCTCGGCGTGCCCTGGCAGCCGGGCGGGCCGGGCTCGACCGCGGCGATCCCCAACTCGCCCCTCGTCGGCTCCTTCCGCGTGCGCTCCTTCCCGCTGCACCAGGCCGAGTCGTCGCGCTTGCCCCTTGTGATCGAGCGCGTGGTGGTCGCCCGCGGCGCGCCGATGGAGGATCCGCCCCTCTTCTCCTTCGTGCCCGACGCCGCTGCGCAGCAGCAGGCCGACGACGCCGCCGTCGACGCCGCAGCGGAGGTCCGAGTCGCCGGCCTCCTCCAGCACTCGGCGGCGGAGGCGTGCCTCGCCCACCCGACCGACGAGGCGGTCGCCAGCGTCGAGGCGGCCGCTGCCGCTCACACCGCCTCCATCGAGGCGGCCAACGAGGCCAACGAGATCGCCGAGGTCGTCCGCACGGCGGCGAGCGCGTCCGAGGCGCGGAGGCGAGTCCCGCCCTTGCATACCCAGTTGATGACTCTCCGGCTCTCCTCCCCCTAGGTGCTCACCAGCCGCCGCTCCTGCCTCCTCGAGATGGCCGAGGCCGAGGTGTTCCGCACCTCCTGGCACAGCCTCGGCATCATCGGCCTAGTCACGGACATGGCGCGCCGCATCCTCTCCCTCCCCAACGCGGGGCTTACCGCCCTCGCCGAGTTCGTCTCCAACTTCCGCGGCGTCAAGGCTGGTCCGTGTGGCACGCTTGCGCGGCCATTCTGCCCCTCTCACCCCTCCCCTATATTTCACAGGTCTCTGGCGACTTTGTCGTCACTGAGCCACCCCCTCGGGTCCCGATGCTCTGGACCGAGCACCCGGAGGTGGCGGCGCTGCACGACGCTGGCACGCAGCCCGGCCCCGAGGTGCTCCCGCCCATGCACATCGCGCTTCGGGTCGACGACGAGCCGACCGCCGCCGACCTCGCCGCCATCGAGGCGTACCTCCGCGAGGCGCGCTCGTCGCAGCCGCTGGACAACTCGGCGCTCGCGGCCGCGCAGAAGCAGCTGCTGGGGAGTGGCCGCGGCGCCTTCCTCACAATGCTGCGGAGCCGCGGCTACTGCCTGGAGCTGCTGCGCAAGGTCTTATGCCCACCACCTCCGGCTGGTTGAGGGGTGTGCCGTCCCGCAACATTCCCGTTTGTATGTGTAGGCCGCTGCGGCCCTCAAGAAGGAGGTGGGCGTGGGGCGCGCGGCGGCAGCGTCTGCGGCGGCTGGCCTGGCGCCGACCGCACAGCCCGAGGTGTCGCCACTGAGCCTCGCACGCCGCAGCCGGTCTGCGGTAACAACCAGGTCCTTCTCGTTAGGCGGACACGTCTGAGCCCATGGACCTGAGCGGATGAGGGGCTCGTGCGCACAGCGCTTGGCGCGCTGGCGCCTCCCTCGACTTGGCGCACAATGACATCTATGCTTACGGCGCGCACACGGCGCACGCGCACCCCTCCTGAGCGGGTGAGACTGAGCGGGTGAGACTGTGCTGCTCTGAGGCAGCATCTCCCTCTGCATGCTGGGTTTGCCTGTGTCTCTCCCCGGCGCACGTGCCCCTCCCCGCTTGTCCGGCGAGCCGAGCGACAGCCGAGGCGGGCGGCTGGTCGGCGTGGTCTGCCACAGGCATGTGGCAGAAGACTGTACGGAGCTCGTATGTGCCGCGCCGAACCAAGCGCCGCGACGGCGTCATGTGTTCTCTGCACGCTACGGCTTTACGGCTCTCGAGAATGTCGTACGTTATACGTGAACGTGTGGACTGCGGTACGTGTGTTCTGTGTGTATGTGACTGTGTGTCGCATCGCCCATCGCGCATCGCGGGTAACACATCGCCACAGAGCACTGTGCACAGTGCACCAATGAGCACTGTGACGTGTGAGCTGACCTTCCATGGTAGGTGGGTTTGCTCAGGACAGGAAGTTGAAAACAAATTTCTGAGTCATACTACGAGTACGACATTAGTTCATAGAGGTACACACACATCGTCATCGAGCACGTGTCACGATTAGTTAGAGAGAGCCGTCGACGCTCGACTCACAGCCGATGAACGACACGCCTGAAGAAATGCGCGTGCGCGATCGCGAGCAACATCGTACACACTAGCAACTGAACTACAGCTGAGCAGCAATGCCATTGGACTAGGGGGAGTCGGGCAGAGAGACGCCCGCACTCGATCTAGGGCGCGACGCCACATGGGCATCACCGGGCAAAGGAGAGGAATCGAGGGAACCAGCCAACCCTCGCCGACGTGCCGCGGAGCAGCGCGGCCACGTCGGGATTGCGGTTGTGCAGCTCCGCGATACGCCCCGGCGTGGGGCCGGACTCCACCGCCGCGCACTGGTGGGCTGGAGCCTGCCCGAGCAAAAGGGTGCGAGGTGAGGGCACGGTGCCGAAGGGCGACGCGGCAAGGGAGGGGCCCACACCGCTTGCGCCACGTGCAGCGCCTCAGGGTACGCCTCCAACACCGCGCGGACGACCGGAAGGGACACGTTGTAGGCGGCCTTGTGCAGCGCCATCTCGCCCGCCTGGGCGCGTAACCCTGTGGTGGCGTGCGGCGCGCGGCAAAGTGGGGGTGGTGGGAGCGCACCTGGTTGACTTCGTGGACGCCGTCTGGATAGGCGTCGACGAGCGCGCGTATGATATAGGGGGACGACGTGCACCCCGCGGCCACGTGGAGCGGGAGCTCCCCGGCCTGAAAGGGGTGAGGGTGCGAGATATAGCGTCACGGTCTGCACCAGCCAGCGGGCCGAGCCCCGCGGACGAACGCACCACGGTCTGCCAGCTAGCAGCCGTGGGGTGCATCTCGACGAGCCGGCGAATCACCGCCTCGGAGTCGGTCGCACCGACGGCGGCGTGGAGGGGCAGCCTCCCGCCCTGCGCACACAACAGAGGCGCGAGGAGGGGGGTGGAGGTGGGCGGATAAGTGCTGGGGAGGGTCAGATTGGAAGGGCATCACCGGGTTCGTCTCTCGCACGCGCTCGGGCGTGATGAGCTCGAGCAGGCGCTCGTCGGGAAGGCGGTAGGTGCTGCTCTGCAGCAGCGAGGGCCCCAGCCCTCGGTTGAGCGAGTCAGCCACGTGGGGCTCGCTCCTAGACCACGGCCAGCTGACTGGCTCGCGGCAGATGGGGCACTTGAGATCCAGGTGCTCCAGCCGCATAGCGTCGCCACCGTGCTCCACCGCATCGCGGAGAGCACAATCTACGCAGATGTCGTGGAAGCAGGGCGATCGGAAGACAAACTCAACGGTCGGCACGCCCGCGGCAATCTCCTCGGCCGTCGCCGGCCGCACCGCCTCCACGTAGCAGATGGAGCACCAGTGCTTGTTGAGAAATCCCGCGCGCTCCTGCGCTCTCGCCGGCACGCCCTCGCAGTCCGCCAGCACCTGGACCAGCGCGTCGAGCGCGTCCAATTCCAAGCGCTCGCGGCTCAGAAAGGGCGCGGCGTCCCAACGGCGCAGAGGGTCTGCACTCTCGGCGTGCGGGCGAGCGGCCAGCGCGCCGAGGGCCCTGGCGCGAGCGCGCAGCGAAGACCGCCACTCCGTGCCGACCGGACGCGAGCGGAGATGGGGGGGTAGTACAGCCTCGCTGCCGCCGCCGCTGTCGCGCGCAGCTTCGAGCGCCTCCTCGAATGCCTCCTCTAGCGCAGACTCTACTGCGGCGGGGTTGTCCTCGAGGATGCGCCAGCAAGCGTCGGCGTCTGGTCCGCCGAGCACGAGCCCTACGCGCCGCGCGAGGCTTCCCGCAAAGTCGCGGATGTGGGTGGCGCTGAGGTCGGTGAGGGATGCGAGCGACGATGGGAGCGGTAGCTCCGGTGTTGCGGACCGCGGCACGGGCGAAGCGCGCGAGGTGCGGACCGCCGTGCTAGGGGCGCCGGGCGGGCGCTTCATGGGATGGGTCGTAGGACTTCCGGAGCGCCCGCCGATCTGCACGCAGAGCAGATGCACGCAGAGCAGACGGCGCCGGGGGCACGCATTTCTTTGTCTGCGTTCTTCCTCTCACAGTCCTTCTCACCCATCGTCGTCGGGATAAATGCGTACATCAAGCGAGTGCCCAACGGCCAGAAGAACATCTACCTCAACGTGAAGAGGCAGTATGAGGAGGCTGGTTTCGTAGCTCCAGATACGGTGGCCAAGGCTGTGACTGGGTACTGCTTCAATTACGTCGCTCTCATCCACCATTCGATCGGAACGCTATGCCTCGTCGCCTCGTACATCAAGGTTGACTCATCCCTCTTCCGTGTGGGTCTCAGCTTTGAGATTGGCGAGGGCGTGCAGCACTGCTTGCAGATCGCGCACGCCTACCTCTCGCCTCCAGGTACAAAGCCCATCTGCGACATGGCGAAGCCCATCTGGTCTCTGATCATTTGCCACCATTCGCTCGGGCTCCTCGCCGGGTCGGTTGCGCACCTCTACCTCGCGTCCAATCCGGACGTGCAGCTCCTCTGCGCGCTGCTCCTCGGTGCGGCGGTCCCGGGCTTTGCCAACCTTCCGCTGATGGCGCTCGGCGACCTCGGCGGCACCGGATGGGTCGCCAAGGTCAACATCGCGCTCTCAGCAATTGCCATTGCCTTCATGCTGTACACTCGCGTCCTCTTCTTCTTCCCGACATGCATTCGGCTTACGCCGACCATCTTTGCGTCGCACGGGTCGATTGCGGGCTGGATGGTCGCTGTCAGCCTCGTCCTCTTCTCCCTCTTCAACGTGATCGCGCTCCTCGCAGCCATCGTCGCCGTCGTCAACGGCATCCGGACGCTGCGCGCCGGCCTCGTCCGGCCCTCGCTGGTCAGGATGGCGTCCAAGTCCGCCTCCAACCTCACGATGGCGATGGCGCACGACCGTCCCGACAATGTCGCCGCCCGCGCCGCCTTCAGCCCACTGCTCAACCAAACGGTCAAGGCGACGCGGTTCGTAGCCAAGCTCAAGAAAAGCCGAGGAAAATTGGCGTAAGTGAAAGTGTGAGGAGTACCACACGCGGGCAGCAAACACGCTCGACAATCCGGCCGAGGTTCTTCCCGCCGCTCTCGGACTCCGCACCCGCCCGGCGACAATATGAAATGAAGAAATGCACGCAAAGTGTACGTACTGGTGTGGGTGCGTGCATGGCGCTTCGAGAGCACAAGGAGAGAGATGTGCTAGTACCAGCAAGCACGTGCCAGTCCGCGCCTGTACTGTGCCGTACGAAAGTCTGTGCAGCTTGTGAGGGACACGATCCCGGCGTGAACACGACTAACTGACGGATCCGCTCCTGACAGTGGCATGCACCGCGCTGCGACGCGTGCCACTGTCTTTGTTTGAAGTTAAAAGTCGAATCAGAGCGCCGTCGGCGCTGTCCCTCGTTTTCCTCCCGACCGCCCGTCCGGCACCGCTCCGGGACGCACGCCGGCGAAGCACCATCAAGCTGCTGTACGGCCCCGGCATCGCCTCCCCTGGCTTAGCTAGACTGAGAGATATTGTGTATATGGTTGGTCTCTACAATATACTCACTGACACTTCACCTCCCAGAGCTCGTCCTGGTCCGCCACGGCCATCCTCGGCCTCCGGAGGGCCCCCGGCCGCGGCGCGGTGCGGCGGCGTCACAAATCCGACGGCAGAGCACCGGGACGCGGTCGGGCGATCTGAGGTCCAACTAGGCGTATGCATTGCCCATCCAGGGCTATCACCTGGACCTATCAACAGGCGCCTGCGGCGCCGTGCTCAGGAGCTGCTGTTCACAGCTGCACAGACTTTAGTACGGCACAGTATCGATCGAGTCTTCTGTGAGAGAGAATTTTGTGTAATGTGTCGAGCCTGTCTGCTGTGAGAGAGCGTTGTCTGTAAATTTCTTTCCTGTGAGAGTCTTTTTTGAATTCTTTCCGAAAGCACTTGGAGCACTTGGAGTGCAGTCATTAACCTCACATCCATCCAGGGCCGGGGAGCTGAGAAGCGCACCCAGCGCCGGCAGCGGGCCGGATGATCGGTATCGGGTTACGGGCTAGAGAGCCCTAGCCCCGGGGGTGCGCGTTCGCAGGGAAAGGGCCGTAAAGTAAACACGGGTCTCCGAGAGGGCTCCGTGTACCGGGTTTCAGCTTAACTCTAGATTTTCTGAAACCTGTGTCGAGCCTGTGTGCTGTGAGCGAGAGTTGTTTTGTTTAAATTCTTTCCGAATCTGCACAAAACTTGCCGGCCGGACGCGAACTCGACCCTCAATAAACCGTATTGCACACGCCTCATCAGTCATCTACAACCATATATGGGCGCTGCGCAATCGCACCCGCCGCCGTTGCCGCGTCCACCTGCTCCGTTTCTATCGAGCCCTCCTCCACCCTCACCTCCTCCCCCGCCACCGCCGCCTCCGCCGTCGCCGTCTCCCTTCCCGCCGCCGCTTCACCCTCGGGCTGAGATTCCGGCAAGGGCTCTAGCCAGCCTGCGGAATGGCAACTTAGGGCAAGGATCGGGCTGGGTTCAGGGAGACAGCGGTGCAGCAGGCGTGTAGCCGATTAGTCCGCAGACTGCTACCACACTGCTTGGGACCGGGGCGTGACCTGGCCCTCCCTGCTTCCTCACCTCGCCTTCTATGACAGGCACTGCTGGGTGCAGCGTCGGACGCCTGCTGGGCGTTTGCCCCGCGTTCCTCTCGCGGGCCTCGCCGCCACCATGGCCACTGTCGATGGTGTCGGAGCCCCTGGCCGCAGTGCTGGTCCTCGTCGCCGTCGTGGTCTGCATCTTTTGCGCGCTCTGCTCTTGCGTTGCGCGAGTGCGCAAGAGCGAATACCGCAGCGTGTCACAGGCGTGATGACCCACTCCAAGGACACCGGCGGGTGTCCGGCGTGACTGCTCTTGCGCCCCGCTTCAATTCTATAGGTGGACGTGCCGGAGCTTGACGATCCAAAAGAGAAGGGAGAGGAAGAGGCGCCGCTCGCAGACAAATGGCAGCAGACAGACACACCGCCTCGTGACCACCCCGCCCCACCCACACGACGCCGTGCGTCTCTGACCGGTCGACGCTGCGCCCATTTGCAGCCGCGCTTCACCCTGACCGACGGCAGCGCCACCGAGAGCGAGGACGAGCTCGTCGAGAAGGTCGAGGCGGAGGATGTCTGAGCGATGAGGCTGTGGGCCCACCTGGGGTCGCTGCGTGTACAGCTTTATAACGTGAGGTCCGGCGCCTTTAGAGAAAGGAAAACGCACCCCATAGGAGGGTGAGGGGGAACGGCGGCACAGAGGTGAAAGGAATTCACAAGTGAATCCACTCGCCACCAGCACCACACACACTCGTCGCAGGTGGCCCGTGCCGTGTTCGTCGCAGAACGAGCCGCAGGGGCGGGTGCGGAGGCGCTTGGCGGGGGGGCGCTGGGGGGCGGGGTCGTGCAGGCGGGGCAGAGCAAATCGGCGTTGACCGGGCCTTCGAGAAGCAGGATGGTCCCGGATAGCCCAAAACCCAGCGATTAACACGGCCCGCGTATACGCCGGGTCGGCCTACGACGCTGAACCTCAACAGGTTAGGTTAGGTAGGAAGGTGAAGAACAGCCAGGCTCGGACTGGACACCAACGCGGTATGGGTGGACGCGAGACAGATGAAGACGACACGCAACAGATGGAACTCAGAAAAAGAAAAAGCTCGATATCGGAGCTCATGTCGCAGCCCACGGTCGGCTTCCAGGGCGTGCCCGGCGCGTACAGTGAGTCTGCGTCCATCGAGGCCTTCGCCGCAGCCGGCGTGGACGAGATACAAGCTCGCGGCTTCCACACTTTCGAGGACGTCTTCGTGGCGCTCTCAAAGGGCGCGATAGACTACGCAGTTCTCCCGGTCGAAAACACGCTCGGCGGCTCCATCCACGTCAACTATGATCTGCTGCTTCGCTTCCACGGCGCCGTGCACATCCTGGGCGAGTACACCCTCCGCGTGCGCCACACGCTCCTCGCGCTGCCCGGTGTGCAGCTCAACGACATCAAGAAGGCGATGAGCCACCCGCAGGCGCTTGCACAGACAGAGTCGTACCTGCGCACGGCGGGAATCGCGCCCCTCGTCGGGTACGACACCGCCGGGTCAGCAGAGCTGGTGGTGCAGCAAGGGCTGCGCGACACCGCCGCGATCGCTTCCATCCACGCGGCCAAGGCGTGCCAGCGCGCTCTAGCTCTCTCTGTCGCCGCCGCTGCTGCCGCCGCCGCCGCCGCCGCCGCCGCCGCCGCCGCCGCCGCCGCCGCCACTGTATCTCCTACTCACCACTGCGCTCTGCCTGCACCTGCACTCTGACTGCAACACTCGGACTGCAACACTTGGACTGCGCTGCTCTTGCCGGCGCCAGCTCTCTTGCGCCCGCCCGTCCGCCGCCGCCGCCCGTCCGCCGCCGCCGCTCGGACGGGCGCCCGCCGCTTCTGATGGCAGGTGCACGGCCTCGAGGTGCTGGACTACGGGATCGAGGACGACCCGAACAACTTCACGCGCTTCCTCATCCTCTCGCGCGCCGCGCCGCCTCCGGGCGCGCTTCTCGGCTTCGCCGCCAAGACGTCCGTCGTCTTCACACCGCACCGCGACGAGGCGCGCAGCGCCGCCTCCGGGCGCGCTTCTCGGCTTCGCCGCCAAGACGTCCGTCGTCTTCACACCGCACCGCGACGAGGTGTGAACGCAAGACCTGCCCTCTCCACGGCTGCAGCGGCGTGAAGAGCGCCTCGTCACACGCCTCGTCACAGCTTCGCGGGCGAGAGCAGGCGGGCGTCCTATTCAAGGCGATGTCCGTCTTCGCGGTGCGAGACATCAACCTCTCCAAGATCGAGAGCCGGCCACACAAGCCGGGCGAGAATAGCCGAGATGTAGCCACACAAGCTTGGCGAGAGCAGCTCGGCAGGAGGACGCCAAAGGCACGCACCCTTCCGAGACCCTTCCCGGCACCTTCCTGCAGGCGTGCTCGGCGCGGGAGCAGGCCCAGCCGCTGGCGCTTCGGGCGGCGCAGAGGCGCGCCGAGCGTCCGCGGCCAACGGGACCGCGGTTGTGCCGGCGGCTAGCTTCGAGTACACCTTTTACGTCGACCTGCTGGCGCGCCGCAGAGTCGCGGCCCCTCGCCCCTCTCTCTCTCTCTCTCTCTCTCTCTCTCTCTCTCCCTCTCTCTCTCTCTCTCTCTCTCTCTCTCTCTCTCTCTCTCCCTCCCTCCCTCTCTCTCCCTCTCTCCCTCTCTCTCTCTCTCTCTCTCCGCGCTGACAGCTGCCTGCGCCCGCTCCGCTCCTTCTGCCGACACCCTCTCCCGCCTCTCCTGCCCCTTGC
>NW_005200063.1:74982-99496 GCF_000372725.1 Emiliania huxleyi CCMP1516 | reverse complement strand
GGTCAGGCGCTCCGCCACTTGCGCGAGATGTGCTCGAGCGTCTCGGTGCTCGGATGCCGCAGCGAGGGCGAGCGTCAAGGCCCCCCCCCCCCCCGTGACCCCTCCCCCCCCCACTCCCCTCCCCCAGGTGCTCGGCTGCTACCCGCAAAACGGGCTCGTGCTGCGCCCCGCCGACGGATCGCCGCAGACCGACGCCTCTCCGCCCGCCTCCTCCGGCGCGCGCGTGTCGCACGGGCCAGCCACGCGGCTCCGCGTCGGCATCGTCGGCTTCGGAACCTTCGGCCAGTTCCTCGCCCGCCGCTGGGTCGGGCGCGGCCACGCTGTCTTCGCTCACTCGCGCGGTGACTACGCGAAGACGGCGGCGGGCATGGGGGTGGCGTGGGTGCCAGACGCGGCGGCGCTGTCCGAGCTGAGCGTGGACGTGCTCTTCGTCGCAACCTCGATCCTCTCGTTCGAGAAGGTGCTGCGCGCGCTGCCCGCGCCGCTGCTCGAAAAGGCGCGCGGCCTGCGGCGGAGGGGTCTGTGAAGCGAGCGGCGGTGGGCGTGGGCGCGACGCGCCCGCGACGCGCCCGTGTCAGGCGCTTGTGGTAGACGTCCTCTCCGTCAAGGCGCACGCCAAGCAGACAATGCTCGCCGTGCTGCCCCCGACCGCCGACGTGCTGTGCACCCACCCCATGTTCGGGCCCGACTCTGGGCGGCACGGCTGGCAGGGCCTGCCTTGCGTCTACGACCAGGCGCGCGCCGCGCCGGACGCCGCCGACTGCCGCGGCGCTGTGAACGGCGCCTCCGGACGTCGCCTCTTGTTGCGAGCAGGTGCGCGTCGCAGACTACCACCGAGCCGCGCGCGCGCTCGCCCTCTTCGAAGACGAAGGCTGCCGGGTGGCCAAGCTGTCGTGCGGGGCGCTGGACGGCTGTCGATTGAGCGGGCGCCTTGTGTGCTAGGCTGCCAGATGGTCAAGCTGTCGTGCGAGCGACACGACGCGCTCGCCGCCGCGTCGCAGTTCGTGACGCACCTCACCGGCAGACTCCTCTCCAAGCTGCAGCTGCAGCCGTCGCCGATCGCGACGCAGGGTTTCAAGGCGCTGCTCCAGCTCGTCGACAACACGCGCGCACCGCCCTCGCTCGGCCTCTTCTGCGCGCGTGAACGGCGTCTCTTCACAGCGGCTGGAGTGTGGACAGGTGCCGCGACTCGTTCGACCTCTTCTACGCGCTCTACTCGCACAACGCAAACTCGAACGACATGATGGACCAGTTCGGCGCCTCTTCTCCTCCCCACCCCGGCGGGACACCTTCCGGACCCCCCCCGCAGCTCCTCGGAGCCGTCCCGTAGGCGCCGCCTTCTCCGAGCTCCGGCGCGAGATACTCGACTTCGGCGCGGCGCCGCCTGCGCCGGCCGGTGAGATTGCAATCTCGCGCACCGTCGCGGCGATGCCCGCGTCGGCGACGGTCGCCATCTCGGATCTCGCCATCGAGCTCAAGCGGCAGGGCAAGCCCGTCATCTCCCTCTCGGTCGGCGAGCCCGACTTTTCGCCTCCGCCCGAGGTGATGGAGGCGGCGCACGAGGCGCTGCGCGAGGGCAAGGTCAAGTACACCGCGCTGGCGGGGTCGCACGAGCTGCGCTCCGCCGTGTGCGACGATTTGCTCCGCCGGAAGGGCCTCAAGTACGAGCCGTCGCAGGTGGTCTGCTGCTGCGGCGCGAAGCAGGCGATCCTGCAGGCTGTGCTCGCGCTGTGCAACCCAGGCGGCGACGTCACCGCGCCGACGCCGCGCTGCGACATGTCCAGGACGCGTCCTCTTGACGCCACAGGCGACGAGATCATCGTGCCGACGCCGTACTGGCCGTCGCACCTCGGCACCGCCCAGCTGCGCGGCGCGTGTGCCGGACACGGCCATGACGTGGTGCGCGACATGTCCCGCAGGCATCCCTCAGCTCTGTGGCGCGACGGCCGTGCTGCTCGAGACGCGCGCCGAGGAGGAGTACGTGCTGCAGCCCGCCGCTCTCGAGGCGGCCTCCCACGCGCCGAGGACGACGCTGCCCGAGACACGTCCGAGACACGTCCCGAGACACGTCCCTCGCAGGCGGCCATCACGCCGAAGACGAGGCGCCCCTCCCGCCCCACAGCCTGCCCCAGCTTGCCCCAGCCCACCCCACAGCCAGGCAAGAGCCTCCTCCTGCCCTGCTAGGATGCTCATCCTCTGCAACCCGTCCAACCCGACCGGCGCTCTGCTCCCGCGCGCCGCCCTCGAGGGCGTCGCGGCGGTGCTGCGGCGCCACCCGCAGGCCATCGCCCTCGCCGCCCGACCCCGCTCCGCCCTCGGCCCAGATCTCGGCCAGATCTCGGCTGGACCTCTGCCGGATCTCGGTTTCCGCCAGATCTCGGTCGCCTCTCGGCCGCCTCTCGGCCAGATCTCGGCTGCCTCTCGCCGTCTGCAGGTCGTCGTCCTCGCCGACGAGATCTACGAGCTCATAGCGTACGACGAGCCGCACGTGGCCTTCGCGACGCTGGAAGGGATGTACGAGCGCACCCTCACCGTCAACGGCTTCTCCAAGGGGGCGGCGATGACGGGCTTCCGGCTCGGCTACGTCTGCGGCCCGCACGGCGCCATCAAGGCGATGGCAAAGGTGCAGGGCAACAACACGTCCTGCCCCTCCTCGATCGCACAGCACGCGGGCGTCGCCGCCGTCACGCACGCGCACGGCGCCTTTGCGGAGGCCGCCACCGCAAACTTCCGGCGCAAGCGCGACTACGTGGTCGGCCGGCTGCGAGGCATGGCCGGCGTGAGCTGCCCGGTGCCGCAGGGCGCGTTTTACGTCTTCCCCACCGTCTCGGCCTTTTACGGCCGCACGGCCCCCTCGGGCGCCGCGCCGCACGACTCGACCTCGCTGTGCGTGCCGCGCCGCCGCCCGGCCCTCGCTCCCTCTCCTCTCCTTCGCCGACCCGTCTCTTCTCCCCCCCCCCCCACCCCCACCCCGCGGCGGCAGGTGCGACTACTTGCTGCGCGAGGAGCATCTCGCCCTCGTGCCCGGCGCCGGCTTTGGCGCGCCCGGCTGCGTGCGCATCTCGTACGCCACGTCGATGGAGGCGCTGCAGGAGGCGATGGACCGGATGGAGCGCGGGCTGGCCAAGCTCTGCAAGTAGTCACACGCGGCGACACCGCTCGGCATCGCGCCCCGATCGCGCATGACTGTTGACTCTGGACCACACGAGCTGTTAGTTAGCGGCGCCGTCTATTTGCCGCACTATCTTACCGTGCACGCGGAGTCCGGTCCGGGCGGTCGCGCCGCCACCGCGCATGGAACATTAAAAAACGAGAGAAAGCACATGTTCGTGACCACACCCACCGTCACCGCACGTCGCGCTACTCATGATTCAAACGCGCCACTCAAACGACTGCGCACGAAACCTTCCAAAGCCCTGCACCCGGCCTGTGATGTCGACGCAGAGCTCATCGAGGGGGCCGTCCGTCTTCAGCGCCTGCCGGGTCTTCCAGTCTTGCACGCTGAGCACCTGCAGCCACGAACCAGTCGCCACGAAGAGATGCTGGCCGTCCGGCGCGATGGCCAGCGCGCGGACATCTCGCTCGCACTGCAGCAGCACCCGCACGAATGTTCCGTCCGCTTCGAACACGAGGAGCGCACCGCCACGGTTGCCGACAAAGACTTTGCCGGCCGCAGCGGCGACGCTGGTCGGCCGATCGATGCGCGGGTGCCCAAAGTCGTGTGCGTGCGCGAGGGTCGTCTTGTCGAGGATGTGGACGCGGTTGCCGTACGGGTCGCACACAAAGAGCGACGAGCCGGCGACTGTGCACGCACGAGTGATGACCCCGGGGCCGGCACCGAAGCCCAAGGTCGGCGACGTGCGCACGCGCTCCCGGTCGTCGAGTCGGATCAGGGTGACGCTTTCTTGAAGGGGCTCGATCACGTACAGGAAGTCGCCGTCCGTGGTCATTCCACGCGGGTCTCTGAGTTTCGCGCTGAGCAGAATATCCGCCGCGAGGGTGGACAAAAGTCTGTCGGGAGGGTGCGTCGAGACAGACATGTCCATGGCACATCCAACCAACACGAGCGCACCGCCGCCAGCCGTTGCCGCCGCTCCATAGCAGATTGCTGCTGCGAATGGCACGACACGAGTGGCCAAGAGGATGCGCCACTCGCGCGCCGCCACAGCAACGGCCATAGAAGCTGCGCGGCACGTGAGCGCGAAGCGAAACACACGGAGCAGGCTCGCCTGGTCCCAGCAGCCGCTGCGGTCGGCCGTCTCGACGATGCGAACCTTTTCGGCGATGATAGTGAGGAGGTCGACGTCGGAGAGCACCCGTGCGGCCGCGGTCGTCATATGGGGTCGGCAACGAACCGCCGGTTTGCCGTGCCTGGGGAATTCCTGGCGCCCACCGCACACGACAACACAAACTCTCTCACACGACAGGGTTCGGGCTCCTAGCTAGCGAGGTAGGTATGATGTACCGCGTCGTGCGTCGACCGTGGTACTGAAGCGTGATCAATTTTGCCTCAGATTTTGCCCCAGACCAGCTCTCAGACTCAGGGAAAACAGCGAGTTTCCAGAATGGAGCACCAAACACCCTCTGTTTTCCCTGGAAATTTCCGGAAACGCAAAGTGCTGGGGACCCTCTGTATTCCTTTTTGTTTTCCGGAAAACTGTGCTCAGCCCAAGGCCCACACTGCACCACACCGCGCTTCACCGCGCCTTTTCGCGCCACGCCCATGGGGTCGCCCCAGCTCTCCCCTCAGGGCATCCAGCTCAGCCAGCAGCAGCCGCGCCTCCGCCATCGCCGCCACCTCATCCCGCTCGCGTCTCCTCCGCCGCCTCGACGCACGACGGCCGACTCAAGATCGCCCAACATCTCAGGAGCCGAGCCCTGGCAAAAGGAATTAAAAGTCACGCTGACAACACGAGGCACGATGGGCTTCGGCGTGGCGAGCAGCGCGGGCGAGAGAGGGACGGCGCGCGGCTCCCAAACGAGCCGCACGGGCTTCGTCTGGGCCGCCGAGGCCACCTCCTTGGTCGAGGCGGCGGGCGTGATGGCGAGGTGGCCCGAGGCAAGCGTTGAACGTGCCGCCTTGCGCCCCTGAGGAGGGACGTGCGTGGGGTGCCACGGGCGGGGGGGGAGAGGTGAGAGGAGAGCGGTGGTCACCCCCACGAGGGGTGCGCGGACGCCGTCTGCCCCCCCCAGCCCGCCACTGACGCCGTGGCCGCGGCACGATCGAGGGCGCTGGTCGGGCGGGCCGTCTGAGTCGCCCAAGCGGTGCTCTGCCGGCCGGTGGACGCGCGCGAGGGTGGCCCGAGAGGGCTCAAAATACGGAGCCGCTCCCCGGCCGTCCCGGGCGCCTGTCACGCGGGCCGATGGCCCAGCCGTCCTGTGAGTGGCTGGAGCGAAGGGGGGAGAGCTCAGGAGGGCGACGGGGCAGGGAAGGGGGCGGCGATGCGGTGCGGCGGGGTCTACTCGGCGGCGTGTAGAGAGGAGGTGCTAAAAGGCGACTATAAAGAGGCGTCTACGGGTGATATGGTGCGCCACGACGGCGGGAGAGCTCTCTCCCGCCGCCCCGCGGGCCGCCCCGAGGGGCCTCGCAGCCCACGCGCTCAGGCGCCGCTGTCGCGGGCAGAAGCGCAGCAGTGAAGGTGTGTCGGCCGCCATCTAGAGCGAGCCGAACCGGTCGGGTAGGGGAGGCAAGCGCGAGCGGGTGGAGGGCAGTCTCGACCCGCCTACGGCGTTGTGGTGAGGGTGGGTATGTGGGCGACCTTCCATTGAGTCAGGAGCGTCGCCGCGCGCCGCCATCGCCCGCCGTGTGCCTCTCTGCCGGTGAGCGCGCGACGCAGGCACCTATCGTCAGAGGGGGGGGAGGGTGAAGCGCGAGCGTTTCGTCGACCTAGGAGCCGCGGCAAGCGGCATGTAGCCGACTGATAGCACCTACTCGGGCCTAGACCGGTCCCCTTCCGAGCGATGAGTCGCAGTATCGGCTCTGAGACGAGGGTTTGGGCTCCGCGATGGGCAGCGGCGACTAGAGCCTTGCGCAAGTTGGTCCACTTGCTCTAGCTGCGATCCATTTCGCGCGTGGAGTTTTGCCGAACTATGGTGTGCAAAGGCTGCTGGTGTGGGGCGACCGGGTCTCACAGTGGGGCATCGCGCGTGGGGCAGAGGCCAGAAGCCCTGCGTGTCGACCAGCGAGTCGGGGTGCATCGGCTGCCGGCGTGTGTGTACGATCGAGGATGACGCTACGAGGGTCGCCCCCCCTGGCTGACAGCCCTGACGCCCTTCACTTCGCCGAAGCCGGGAGTGGCATATGCGCTGCGTCACGCTCACGAACAGCCGTGCGCAAGTGGCGATGAGCGAGGGCTATGAGTGCAACGCGCTGAGGCGGAGCTGACTTTGCTCGATTTTGGCTCTCCTCTCGCTCGAGACTTTCTTCGCGCTGCACAACGACGAGGCGGGCGGCGAGGCGGCGGGCGCGGGCGAGGCGCGCTGGCTGCGCGGGCGCGACCGCGCCGGCCGACCCACCGCCGTCTTCTTCGCGGACCGGCACCGCCCGGGCCAGATCCCGACCGAGACGTGGCGGCGCTTCGTCGTCTACAACGCCGAGGCGGCCATCCGGGACCTCGGCGTGGCGGACGGGCCGGGAGGCCAGTTCAGCCTCGTGGTGGACCGGTCCTCCTCGGGCGTGCGCAACCAGGACCCGGCGCTCGCCATCGCCGTCCTCCCGGCCCTCGTGCAGCATTATCCCGGCCTGCTCGGAGAGGTGATCGTGGCGCCCGTCAACGGCGTCTTCTGGGCCGTCTGGCGCGTCGTCTCGCTCTTCCTCGCGGAGGAGACCACGCGGCGCTTCACCTTCATTCGAGGTGCGCGGTGGAGGGAGGCGCTGCTCGAGGCGGTGGGAGGCGACGTGGAGCTGCCCGAGCACATGCGGCCCGCTGGTGACGGTGTGTAAGCTGTGTGTAGGGGTTATGCGGCGGGTGCTTTGTACCTTTGACGCATGTGTGTGACGCGTACGTAAAGCTGCATTTAACACAACGGCATTTCACAGCACCTAATCAACAGCACAAACCACAATGGACACCTCTCCTGATGTGTACAGTCAGACAGCAAACTCAGGTCTCAGCGAGTTCCGACGCGCTCGTCGGTGACGGTGTCCCCGGATTTCGCCGCGCTCGGCGAACCTCGACAGCGCCTTCGGTGGCATGCAGCTCTTTTTGCGCCTGAAGCTTGGAGAGCAGCTCCTCTGCTGCTCACACGCTCTGCACAGATGGCACAGCCTACTGTGCGGCTGCCACAGCTGTGACAGCGATGGGCTCGCCCTCACTGGCCCTCAGTCACTTGTGCTGCGGCTCGTTGTGTGAGCGACACTGCTCGGCGACTGCCGGCACACTGTGAGACCATGGCGAAATCCTGCGATGCGAACTGCATGGTCTCCGCGGCGATGTGGAGTGCGACGTGATAAAATTCGGCGACCTCGATCATGCAGTACGAAAGCTTGAGCCGCTGCTGCGGGATCAGGGTTCACGTTGTCGCACGGCACGAGCTTTCCGCTCTCGTCGATCTGGAAGCGCAGCGAGTCGCCCACGTCGTTGGCGAAGCCATTCGCCCCTTCCAAAAGTGGAACGCTGTACTCCGCCCCCTTGTGCGGCTGCAGAAGCTCCCAAAGCTCGGGGTGGTTGTGCCGCAGGACGGCGGACTGTTCGCACGAGAAGATGTACTCCCCGTTTTCATACGCGAGCAGCTTGGAGAGCCACGTGTCCTGGAAAAAGGCGGCCAGCCGCTTCAGCGCCGGCCCGTTGAGCAGGTCTTCCACCTCGCTCGGCTGGCAGGCCTTGGTTGCCTGAGTGTTTCGCCTTGACTGTCTCGAGCAGCGCCGAGGGCGATTCCGTTTGCTGTCTTGATTGAACACACACACACATTGATTGAATTGGGATCGGATTGATTGAACGTGAACAGCTCGTCGGCGTCGCCCGCCGCCGCCCGCCTTTCCGCGGGCACGGTAAGGTAAGGTAAGGTAGATTTCTCCACACACACAAAGTGGTGGGGCAAGGGGGGGCGACCCTCGCATCTCCACGCCCGGACACGGGCAGGAGCCCCACGGCATTCAAAGTGCAAGCACTGGCCCGGTGCACGTGGGTGAGCAGCCTGCCCCTCCCTCCCGCGACAAACCAACTCCCGCACACACACAATCGCACTCTGGCCATCGAATGACTCCGAATGACTCACTGTGTGTGCTAAGACAGAATCTCCGCAGACATCCAAAACGGGCCGTGCCGCGTTGTCGGGCACGGTGCGCACCGCCTCCACCGTCCACGCCTCCCGCAACGCCGCGCCCCGGCCCTCGCCGAGCCGCTGGAATGGTCCGCCGCCGTCGGCGTTCGCCGCCGCCGCGGCCCAGGCCGCCGCGGTCAGCGCCGCGCCCTGACCGACAAACGCGCACAGCGGATCCCGCGGCATCTGGCCAACCGCCTGCCTCGCCCCGCGGTGGCCAGACCCTCTTCCACCCTTTGTGCAATCGCGCTTGTTACGCCTGATCGCATCATCGATTCATTATCTTACGTCCGTCCCGCCGCCCGCCGCGCGGCCAGACTCCACATCACATAATTGTAAACGAACATTGATGGGAAGGCGAAACACAGTCCGACCAACGACTGGGACACCAACGCGGTATGGGTGGACGCTAGACGGGCGATGACGGACGGTCAGTCGGTCACACAGGAGCGACACACAGAACCACAAGACAAGACACTCAGCCAAACTGACTGCCACACATCCTGAGCGAACTTCCCTAGTCACCCGCGGCCGGACTCCATCCGGCACGCGTCGCTGGGCGCTCAGAGCTGTCTGTCACCGAGGAGGAAGGTGGTGACGAGGAAAAGAGAAATTTCCTGTAGGAAAGAGAAACCCTGCCACGCCTCCCGCTCGCCCTCCCCAGGGCCCCACATTGATGCGTCGCGTCGCGCTCCGATTCGCCTCGCGACGACCGAGTCTGGCTACCTCTGGCCGCCGGCTGCTGTGCAGCAAGACGCCTAGCGATTCAGAGCCGGTGTCGGTGCCCTTTTTGCGGCGAGTCGGCGCTCCGGAGGGCGGCGAAAAGGGCGGCGAAAAAGGCGGCGAGGAAGGAGAATCGTTAATTCGCTTCGGCGACGACGAGGAAAGTGAGGACGGCGAGGCGGAGCCCAAGTCGACGGCCGAGCCGGCCGAGCGTCTGGGCGACGGACGTGAGAGCCCGAGCCGGCTCGACTCGCGGCTCCTGCTGCCACTGGAAAGCGAGGACTCGCGGAAAGTGAGGTCCAGCTGGCAATCGCGCGCCGGAATGGTCGCCGCCGCCGCCGGCGTGGGCGTGCTCGGTTGGAACCACGCACCCGCGCTGCTGCCCTACGGGCCAGACGTCGTCGGCGCGGCGCTCGTCGTGGGTGGGCTGGGCGCGGCTGCATCGGCACGGAGCCGGTTGGGAGGGTCGGGCGGCGGCGGCGGCGGCGGCGGCGCGCCCGAGGAGAGCGCTCTCGAGGTGACTGTGCCGCGGGACCTGGCTACTGGCGAGGGCACCGGCGTGGAGCTTGAGGTGGTGCCTCAGTACGCGGCGCAGGTCACAGGCGACGTGGCGGCGGCGGCAGGCCCGGTGGAGGCGAAGCTCGCCGACGCCGAGAAGTTCGAGGAGAGAGAGCTCGAGAAGCGGAAGGCGCTACAGATGAAGGCCGCCGCCGGGAGAGAGAGAGGAGAGAGCCGTGGCGAGGAGGCGAGAGCCTCTCCTCCCCGCCAACCTTAGAATCTGGAGGAGGAGGTGGAGAAGGAGCTCCTCGCCGGCGCCTCGCCTCGGAGAGTGCGCCAGCGGCTGAGCCCCAAAGTGTGGGTCGTCGACTGGGACGTCCGGCCGGCGCCGGTCGCGGCAGGAAGCCCGCCTCGACCGCCGCTGATGCGAGACATGCTCAACACTCTGCGGGCGCAGGCCCGAGCTTGCGCCCTTCCCCGCCCTGCCCCGCCCCTCTCTGGACAGGAGTGCGAAGGAGTGCTGACGTGAGTCAGAGCCGCAGGTGTCCTTCCTGCTAGCGACGGCGAGCCCGTACGACGAGGTGGTCGTGCGGATCACGTCGCCGGGCGCGCGTGAGCGACTACGGCAGAGTCTCTGCGGGAGAGGTGATGGACGTGTCCTGGACATGTCCTCCAGGCGGACCAGTGAGCGACTACGGCCTCGCGGCCTCGCAGCTCGGCCGCCTCCGCTCCGCAGGGCTGCCAACCACGGCGTGCGTCGACCTGGTCGCTGCGAGCGGCGCACTCGGCTGCCGCCGCAGACCTGCGCAGCAGGGACGCGCCTGCCGAGACGCCGCCCCTCTCCCCTCAGGCGGGTACATGATGGCCTGCGTCGCCGACAAGCTCCTCGCCGCCCCGTTCGCGTACGTCGGCTCCATCGGAGTCGTCGGCGGGAGCCCAAACGTGCACAAGGCAATCTCACTGCGCTATCATGCAAGAGGATAGAATATCGTATAGGAGCCCAAACGTGCACAAGCCGGTTCGCCCGCACGGAGCCCGCGGGGGCCGGACCGCCCTCCCGGCTCCTCCAGCTGGGCTCCTCCTCGAGGCCTCCTCCTCCTCGAGCCCTCCCCCGCCCGGCCGCAGGTGCTCGAGCGGGCGGGCGTCGAGGTCGTCCAGAGGACGTCGGGGCGCTTCAAGCGGTCGCTGCAGCAGTTCGAGCCAAACACGCCCGAGGGGCTGCAAAAGTACCAGGAGGAGATCGACGCCATCCACGCCGCCTTCAAGGCGACCCGCACTCGGAACCGGTCCGGCTCCATGGACGTGTCCGGGACGTGTCCCTCCTCCTCCCCCGCAGGTGCACGTCTCTACCAACCGCCCCTCGCTCGACATCGAGGTGCCTCGCGGCGGGAGAGGCCTTCTCTCGCGGGGACACGTCCACGACACGTCCACGACACGTCCACGACACGTCCACGACACGTCCACGACACGTCCACGACACGCCCCCCCCGCAGGCGGTGGCGACGGGCGAGTCGTGGCTCGCTCTGCACGCCCTCGACCAAGGGCTCGTCGACGGACTCTGCACCGCGGACGCGTACCTGCGCACCCGCTCCGCAGACGCCGCGGTGCTGCTCGTGCGCGCAAAGCCGCCCAGGCGCACCGGCCTCGCGGCCCTTCTCTCCCGCGGCGTCGAGGGCGCAGCCTCCGCCGCAGCGGCGCTCGCCGAGCTGGCAGGCGCCGGCCGAGGGCTCGCGAGCCAGCTCTCCTCCCGCCTCCGCCCCAGCGCCTCGCTCGCCGGGCAAGGGCTCGCCTCGGGCGCGGCGAGCGGCGCCTCGCCGACAGAGGCACCGCCGAGCTGAACCGTCAACGTGGACCTCGCCCCGTGATAGCCGTGTGTCCCGGAGGAGTACGGCCGCGAGCACCGCGTCTCACACGTCGCTTCTCCTCGCACAGCACTCAGCAGTCAGCACACTGCCGCTGCTGCGCCTGCGGCGCCGCGCTCGGAGTGCGGGTCAGGAGGCCCTAAAACGGTGGGAGGGGTAGGGGTGCCGCTG
The DNA here is from genome assembly GCF_000372725.1 of Emiliania huxleyi CCMP1516. NCBI lineage: Eukaryota > Haptophyta > Isochrysidales > Noelaerhabdaceae > Emiliania > Emiliania huxleyi. Next base: position 87,980 of record NW_005200063.1, on the reverse strand, counting down.
TAGGGGTGTGGAGGGGTCGGGAGGGCGGGAGTGTGGACCGTGACCTAAAGCCCTCCACCGATAGAGGTGTCAGGCGGCAGGGCCCAGGAGGGGTGGGGGCTTGGAGGGCTGGCCAAAAGCGAGGCGTGGGAGGGGTCCAGTGGGCTAGAGAGGGCTGGAGGGGTCGGAGGGGGCTAGAGGGGCCGGAGGGGCTGTGCGGATGGAGGGGTCTGGAGGGCTCGGGGGGCTTGGAGGGCTCGGAGGGTGTCGTCCGGCAAGAGGGTCCCTAGCGCGAGGGGTGGGGCTCGGGAGGGGTGGAGAGCTCGGAGGGCTCGGAGGGCTCGGAGGGCAGAGAGGCACGAGGGTGGCGCTGGAGGGCTCGGGAGGGCTCGGGAGGGCTCATGAGGGATGGAGTGCCCGGAGGGCTCGGAGGGGCGAGCCACCGAGCCGGGCTCGGGGGGCTCGGAGGGGTCGGAGGGGTCGGAGGGGTCGGAGGGGTCGGAGGGCTCGGGGGGCTCGGAGGGCTCGCGGAGGGGTGTGGAGGGGTCGGAGGGGTCGGAGGGGTCGGAGGGGTCGGAGGGGTCGGAGGGGTCGGAGGGGTCGGAGGGGTCGGAGGGCTCGGGGGGCTCGGGGGGCTCGGAGGGGTGTGGAGGGGTCGGAGGGGTCGGAGGGGTCGGAGGGGTCGGAGGGGTCGGAGGGGTCGGAGGGGTGTGGAGGGGTGTGGAGGGCTCGGAGGGCTCGGTTAAAGATACCCTGCAGGCATACGGAAGTGGCGTTTCCGTGGTCTGTGCGCGGACGGCCCGGGGAGGATCCTGCGGCGCTATTTTAACCTGCCCCGACAGAGTCTCTCGATACGGCGCGCGGCGGCGCCGCACCCAGCAAGCTGGGGCCGCTCCTTACGGACTCGTCGCTGCGCTCCTCAAGGCAAACACGAAGCGCGTTTGGTCGAAATACCTGGGGTTTCTCCGCTAAAACGGAAGCGCCACACAGCCTCCAGACACACACACTCATATGGAGCTCCTCGCTCGCCCGCCTGGCGGCGGCAGCGGCCATGGCGACGCTGACGGCGGCGGCACTCGTGGCGGTGACACTCGTGGCCGCGGCGGCGCCTGGGCAGCAGAGAGAGCTGTCGCTGCAGTGCTGGCGGCAGCTGGCGGCGGCGGCTGGGGGCGGCGGCTGGCGGCGACATTGCTGGCGGCAGCCATGCGGGGGCGGCGCTGCTGTGGCGGCGAGGCGGCGGCGTTGCAGCGCCCTGCCGCAGCAGGCCCGCCCGGATAGCACTGGCAGTCTGCCGGCGCGGCCGGCGCATTCGAATGCGCCCGCCGCGCCGGCAGACTGTTGGATGGCCACAGTCGCGAACGTGGGTGAAGTCGTGCGGCGCAGAGACCAGCTCATTCGCCGTCGCCGGTCCCTCGATCACGTGCGCCGTCGCCGTTGACCCGCGTCCATGGGCGGGCAGCAGGCCTGCAGCCCTCCAGCCCTCTAAACCCCTCCGACCCCTCTAACCCTCTCGTGGGGCACTCGGAAGCGCCGCGCCATTCTTTTTTTGCGAACCCTCCCGGAGGCCCTTCCGACCCCTCTCGAGCCCTCCCGCCACGAAGATCCTCTCTTTGTCCGACCGTCCCTCCGAGCCCACCCGGCGACCGAGCCCTCTTGCCTACCACCCGAGCTCGGGGGGGCGCGAGCCCTCCTGGACCCCACCACCCCTCCCGCCTCGCCCAGCCCTCCTGACCCCTCTCCCCGGTGGACCGCTCCACCCTCCCAGCGCGCTAGCCCTATGGGACCCTGTGGAGCCCTCCCGACGCCGATCCGACGGGGACCCCTCCAGCCCTGTGGGCTGGCGAGCCCTCCGGTCGGAGGGGTGGAAGTGGGAGGGCTCGAGGACGGACCCCTCTCGCTCCGGGAGGGTGGAGGGGTGGAGGGTGGAGGGGTGGAGGGGTGGTTGAGCCCTCTAGCTCTATCGATTTAGCCCTACCCCTCCCGCCGTTTTAGGGCTTGCTGACCCGCTATGCGCGCTCGAGTTTGGCAAGGCTGGGCATCCAAGACCAAGAGCGGGTGTGACGTGGTGTGCGACCGCCTTTCCCTTGAACACTTCAAGTCTAACAAATAAATAACAAAAAGAGACTCGTGGCACTCACCGCGCAAGGACGTGCACGGTTGGCGCAGGCGGCAACCACACCTCACACGCACACCTGATCGCTGATGGCCCAGCGAGGGCAGGACACAGCTAACTAGCACCCACCCACGAGACCACGCGCCGCAAACGAGCAGCCGACGGCGTGGCAAGGTGGGACAGCTCGGCGAGGTGGGCGTCTCTCATGCCGCCTTCTCGACAGGCGCCTGCATGTGCTTGTTGGAGGAGAAGCGGCGGTTGAGAGCGTGCGCCTCCTGCTCCGCCTTCTCCGGCTGGGCGAGGACGGGCCCGAAGTAGGGCGTGACGTACCACAGGGCGCCGGCAGCAAAGCCGCTTCCAATGACGAAGCGGGTCGCGTTGTCCCAGAAGAAGGAGTGGAGAGGAGCCATTGGTTGTGTCGAGAGACCTGCGCGCAGGGATAGGCGCCGCTCTAGTGCAGAAGGCGGGGGCGCGAGCAGCGGGACGGAGGGGGCGGGGCCGCCGGGCCTCACAGCCCCACGCACCTTTGATAGCAATCAGGGGCAAGTCTTTTTATGCGGCGCGTTTTCTTTTTTTAAGCGAAAGCGGCTCAGCCAGAGCACGTGTTTCATTGACACTAGTTTCACTCTGATTCACTCCATGTACCTTCGGTGAGAGACTATGGAGAGTTCACGTCATGACGGTTAGCCGCTGTCATGACGGTTAGCCGCTGTCATGACAGCTGCCAGCTGTCATACAGCAAACGACAGCGACAGTGACACCTACCTGTCACCAGCTGTCACCAGCTGTCACCAGCTGTCACCAGCTGTCACCAGCTGTCGTTGCTGCTGTCGTTGCTGCTGTCGTTGCTGCTGTCGTAACCATCCCCGACGGTCCAACTGTCACTGCTGCTGTAATTGCGCAGCTGTCATTCCTGCTGTCATTGCTGCTGTCATCGCTGTCGTTGCTGCTGCTGTGCTGTCATTGCTGCTGTCATTGCTGCTGTCATTGCTGCTGTCATTGCTGCTGTCATTGCTGCTGTCATGAGCACCCCCGCAGGACAGTGTGTGGTGCCACTAGCGAGAGAGACAGGACACTCAAGATATAGATGCATGCGCGCGAGACCGCTCACTCGCACGCCCGACGCCACATGAGAAGCCCTCTCAACAGTAGCCACGCACGGTCAGCAGCAGCGGGCGTGAGTCGGAGAATCTGCAAAACCCTTGCCCTCCTTCCTCCAGCATGTGCCGTGATGGGCTCCAGCGCTGGTTCATCTGCCGCTCAAAAATCTCACGCGAGCGAACGGTGTCAATCCTCAGCCGCGAGGATTGGGACCTTGAAATCCACGATCACAAGCAAACGCGCAGAGCATTGAGCAACACACCTCGGGTTGAACCTCTCAAGGTGCATGCTGTCACCGGCAGTCTGCATGCGCGCGTGTGGGCTGGAGGAAGGCACGGCGCGCGTGGCTGGCGTTCACTGTGCGAGTCAAAGCGCACCGGCCACGGTGGCCATTGCCGAGCCACAAGTGGCGTTGATCAGGAACTCTCATGTAGAGAGCTCTGCTCTGCTACAAGAAAGCAGGCTCACCCTACACAGAGAAATTCTGAGGCAGAGGAGCAGGAGTTTTGCAAAATGTGTGAGACGTACAAACGCTGCTGTGCAACAGGCGTTGAGAGCTACATCCACGCGCACCGGTGTCTTATTTTAGTCCATGGGGTGTACTGCACAGATGGGTGGGTGGGCGGTTGGGCCCGTTCACGAGGGCTATGGCTGCCTCACGGCTGTGCCTGTGGCGCTGCCTCGCTGTCGCTGTCGCTGTCGCTGTCGCTGTCGCTGTCGCTGTCGCTGTCGCTGTCGCTGTCACTCGCGGGGCCCCGCGCTGACATTGTCACCGCCTGTCGTTGGCATTCACTGGCTTCACTGTCACTGTCACTATGGCTGTCACTGTTCCTGGTGCCTTTCACTCCTCCTTGGCAGCGGCTGGCTGTCACCAGCTGTCACCAGCTGTCACCAGCTGCCACCAGCTGTCACCAGCTGTCGTTGCTGCCGTCGTTGCTGCTGTCGTTTCGCAGCCGCTGTCATGACATATTGACCACGTCATGACGGTTAACAGCCGTTTTAACCGTCATGACGTGAACTCTCCATAGTCTCTGAGGGTACATTGGCGTCTGCAGGGCGTAATACATTGGTGTAAAAGGAGACTCCTGTAAAAGAAAGAAAGAAAGAAAACAGACAACCCAAGGGAGGGATGGGAGACTCTGTACATGTAATCGCGCGCCTCAGGGCCAAGAATTCTTCCGTGCCCACCCAGCTCGTCGCGGGCACCACTCGCTTGCCATGGCGATTGGCAGCGAGGGCACCGACCTGGTGGCGTACATGGTCCTCTTCATACCGCTCGAGTTTCTCATGACCAGCCGTCGCTTCAACAAGGACGGAAACCGGCAGCGCGCGGTCGCGCTGCCGCTCGCGCTGCTGGCGATCTTTGCGGCCGTCAAGATTGGATACGAGCTGCAGCGCAAGACGCCGAGCTACTACGACATGATGGAGGTGGCGCCCACGGCGCCGTACGCCGAGATCAAGAAGGGGTACAAACGCATGTCGCTCAAGGTCCACCCTGACAAGGTGATGGAGCGCGCGGACGTCGACGAGGACGAAGCGAGCGAGGCGTTCCGCGCGCTCAAGGCGGCGTACGACGTGCTCAACGACTCGCAGCTGCGCGACGTCTACGACAAGTTTGGCCCCGCCGGAGTCGAGAGCAAGGACGACACGTGCGCTCGGCCCTACCGCCACCGCAGCTGCAGCCGCAGCCGCCGCCACAGCCTCGGCTGTTGGCCTGCTGACGCGTCTGGCTGCGGCGCCCGCCCCGCAGGTCTGCTCTGCTCGCGGGCCTGGGCTTCTTTTACGTGACGTGGCTTGCCCTCGCCTACCTCGTGAGTGCTGCGCGCTCCATTTCATCTCGCTCTGTCTCTGTGTCTCTCTCTCTCTCACACACACACACACACACATACACACACACACACACACACACACACACACACACACACACACACACACACACACACACACACACACACACACACACACACACCTATGTCTGTCTCTGGCTGCTTGTCTCTCTCACAACACACACCTCGGGTCCAGAGAAGGGTGGGCGAGGGAGGCCGAGGGGCCGTGTGCGCGTGCTCCGTGCTCAGGTGACGCAGTCAAAGTGAATAATTAATGAATGAATGAATGAATGTGCTCAGGTGACGCAGTCCAAGTCGGTCAGCCGCGCGCAGACTTGGGGCTTCACCGGCCTGCTCGCCCTGGCCATCTTCGAGTACCAGGCGAGCTGCCCTGCACTGTGTCCCTGCTCGCCACACCCCTCGCCTCGGGCTGTCTCGGAGGGAGAGGAGAGGAGGAGAGGAGAGGAGGAGAGGAGAGCCCGGTGTCTGCTCGGCTGCAAGGCGACCATCCTCGCCTTCGACTTCCTCGAGGATCAGCTGCCCAACCTCGCCATGTTCGAAAAGGAGCGGCCCCGCCCACTCCCCCTCCACCCTCGCCCTCACCCTCACCCTCTCCCGCCCCTGCCCCTGCCCCTGCCCCGCCGCACCCCTCCCTCCTCACGCCCCTCCCTCCTCACGCCCCCTCCCCTCACCCCCCGCCCCTCACCCCCCCCTTGGGAGATGGAGTTCCTCCACCGCCTTTACCCGCCCTTTTTTTTTGCGGGGGGAAGGGGGGGGCCCCCCCAAAAACACCGGCAAAGGCACCGTTTTAAAAAAGGCACCCCCCCCCCCCCAACATTACTCCCCCCCCCCCCCCCCTCCCACCCGCACACGCCCGGCCGCCATTGCGCCCCGCCCCGCCGCCTTCCACGCCGCAGGTCGCCTGGCTCCTCTACCACGACATCGACACCTACAACGCCCTCGTCCTGCAGCGCCTCCACGCAAAGACAGACCTTCTCCTCCGCATGACGCGCGAAAACTACGTCGCCGTCAGCCAGGGAGCGAGGGCGGGCGCAGCGCCGGCCGACGCCGCCGCTGCAGACGCTGGCGCGGCGCCGTGGAGTGGCCCGACCCAGGCGCCGAGAGACCGCCGAGACGTAGCCGTGAATGGCCCTCCCCCTGACGCGCACGGAGGGGGAGGGGAGGGGAGGGGTGCCGCCCTCTAATCGCCGTCGAGACCTTGCGCCCCCTGTCGCGGCGGCGCGAGGGCCGTGGCGGCGCCACACCTTGCGCGCCGCGCGCTCTCTCTCCTCTCCCAGCCCGCCGCCTCCCGCCCCCCCAGGCTGCGGCGCTCGACGAGGCGCCCTTCCGCCCACTGCACGCCGCAAACACGCTCGGCAGCTCCGAGGCGGCGGCCGCCGCCAAGGCGGCGGCGGGCATGCCGAGCAAGCCTCCGCAGCAGCAGCAGCAGGCGAAGGGCGGCGGGCGGTCGATGACGAGCCTGATCTACTTCTTCGGCGTCTACTTTTTCTTCCAGTGGCTGGTCGGGCGAGGCTCGTAGGGGGGGCGAGGGAGGCACGTGCGCATGCCGCGCGAGATAACACGCACAGAGAGAGGCAGCGAATTAACAGATAGAGCGAGTTGCGCTTGCGGGGCGCGACTCCTCCCGCGCTCTCCGACCTTTTCATTTCGGTGCGGCCGCCCCGTAGCCCGGGATCCGATCTCGCAAGGAGTTTTTCGTTACTGTAAAGAGAAAACACTTACACCACTCGAGTTGTACATGCACGTCTCGTCGCCGGACGCCGCGCGAATAAGCCAACAGCCAAAAGAGGGGACGGCAAGGGCCCCGCAGGACACAAGGCGTGGACACGTCTGACGATTGCTCGCTGTGTTGGCAGCAGCAGGTGGGTCACACGGTTCCGCCCAGTCGACCAAGCGATCTCTCAGACACTGAGACGGACGAGACCGTCGTCGTCGTCGTCGGGGGGCGAGTCGTCAAAGTTTCTCGCGACGGCGGCCACCTCGGACTGCAGCTGCGCCGGCGCCTCGCGGCTGTCCTGCTCGATGACGTGGATGGTGCCGTCCTTGACCTCGACCAGCGCGATCGACTCGAGCGGGATCTGGTACCCGGAGAGGAAGGCGCGGCCCGCGTCGGCCGCCTTCTCTATCAGGAAGCCGCCGCCGACCACGTTTGCGTTCGCCATCTTGCACAGCCGCACGAGCGCGTCGGCGGTGCGGCCGCCGGCGAGGAAGTCGTCGATGATGAGCACGCGGTCGGACGGGTTGAGGTACCTGGCGCGCCACGGGTGGGTTCGGGTACCGTCGGGTAGGGGAGGCCGGCGCGGCGGGAGGGGCGGCGAAGCAAGGGGCGGCGAAGCACTCTGTCGAGACGTACAGGTCCTATCTCGGCTAGATCTCGGCTAGATCTCGGCTAGATCTCGGCTAGATCTCACTCTGTCGAGACGTACAGGTCCTGCGGCGTCGAAGCGACGGTCGACTTGTACGACGTCTGGTACGAGTCTGAGATCGAGATCTGGCGCTGCTTGCGCGCAAAGACGCACGGCAACGAGAGCGCCTTTGCGACGAACATGGCGGGCAGCAGGCCCGTCGCCTACAGGACATGTCGGGGACGTGTCACGGACATGTCTAGGAGATGTCGGCAGGGCGGGGCAGCAGGCCCGTCGCCTCGACGGTGAGGACCTTAGTCGGCTGCTGCTTCTCGAGCCGCTCGGCGAGCTCCTCGCCGCACGCCTTGCGGCAGGGGGGGGGAGGGTGGGGAGGGGCAGGCGCGGGGGGGGAGGCGCGCTGCCGTGCCGCGGCCGCCTCCATCATCTCGACGTCGACCATGTGGTTGACGAAGCTGGACACCTGCGGGGAGGTGCAGAGGTGAGGGGAGGGGGGGGAGGGGGTTGGGAGGGGGGGGGGTTGGGAGGGACCTGGGAGGGGGGGGAGGGAGGGAGCGCGCCTTGAGGATGTCCGCGTCGAGGACGGTCGCCTCTCGCAGCAGCCGCTCCTTGAGCAGCGTCTGCCCCGCCGTCTTCTTGCGGCGGGTGCCGTGCCGCTCCTGCACCTGCATCTCGTAAAACTCGTCGAAGGCGGCGTTGCCGACGAACTCGAGTCCGAGCGCCTGCACCGCGCGCCTCGACGTCAGAGACGCGGCCGAACCCCGCCACCATACCCTCCCCCCCCCTACACACCGCCAAAGTGTACCGCTTGGGTGGGGTTCCCCCCCCCCCCCCCCCCTTCCCGCCCCTCCCCCCCACCTCGCTGACCTCGAGCGAAACCCCGACCTCCCCCCTCTGACCTCCCCCCCTCTCGGCTGCCTCTCGGCTGTCTCTCGGCCGGCGCGCTCACCTCGCTGACCTTGACGAAGAGCGCGTTGTGCGCGGAGGTCTGTGCGATCGTGGCGTGCTCCTACGGAGGCGCCGGCGAGGTGACCGCACCGGCGCACCCGGCGGGGCGGCGGGAAGCAGCCGCGGGCTCTCTCTCTCTCTCTCCCCGCTTCTCTCTCTCCTGCGCTGCAAAGGCGACAGGCATCCGGAGCTCTCCGTAGCCGTGCAGCGCGAGCTCGTCAGAGACGAATGCCGTCTCGGTCACAAACACAACCTCGCGCCCCTCCTCCGACACCGGCCGCGCCCTCCCGATGAGCGCCTCGATGCAGCTCTCGTCCGACTCGACGAAGACGCGCTCCGACGCCTACCGCAGCAGCAGCAGCACCGGGGTGGGCCGCAGCACCGCACCACCCCGCCGCCCCACTCGCCTCGGCCATGGCGCCGGCTTCTGAGCGGTCGCCTCGACGTACACCATCGTCGACTCCGCAATCGCCGCCAGGCCGGTCGCCTCGTGCACGGCGCGCGCCTGTGGAAGGGGGGCAGGGGAGCGGGGAGGGGTAGGGGAGGGGAGCGGGGAGGGGGAGGGGAGGGGAGCGGAGGGAGGGGTCGGGGAGATTGCCTTGAGGTGCGCCCGGTCCTTTGTGAATAATATTAGAGAGACTGTCTTGTTGTATGTGCCTTGAGGTGCGCCCGGTCCTTAGTGCTCAGGTCGTCTGAGGTCGAGTGGCCGAGCGAGGCGAAGTCTGCGAAGTTGCGGTGGAGGAGGACGCGCCTAGGGGTGGCTCCGAGGAGGGGTCCGGGGCTGGCGGAGGGCTGGAGGGGGGGAGGGCTCCAGCTGCACGCGCAGGTTGGCGTAGGTCTGCGAGATCATGCTGAAGCGGCGCTCGGGCGTGGCGCACGCGAAGACCTGCCCGTGGCGCAACAGCTACTGCTTGAGCTACCTTGGTACTGCTTGAGGAGCGCAGGAACAGGCTCGGGCGTGGGGCTGTGGGTAAAGACCTGCAGCCACTCCGACGCGGGGAAGAGCTCGGGCGGCGCCTCGGCCTCCCCGCGAGACGCGGCGCGCAAGTACTCCTGAGGCAGAGCCGGGGGCGGGGGCAAGCGGGGGAGGGGGGCGGGGGGGGGCGGGGTCGCCAGTGAGGGCTTTGGGTTTGGGGTGGTGGGGGGGGAGGGGCACGCGGGGCGCACGAGGAAAGAGGGCGGGTTGGTGTGCGCGTAGTGTGGCAGCGCGGTGGCGGTGCGGGGCGCGGGGTGGCTGCGGGGCCGGCGGCGGGCGGCGCGAAGGCGCTGCTGCGCTCGACCTGCAGCGAGTCGGACAGCGCGGCCGCGTCCCCGCTCCGCGCGCCCTCGCTCAGCGGCAGGTCATGCGAACGCGCCGCCGCCGCCGCCTCCTCCTCCTCGGCGGGCGGCGGCGGTGCGGCGGGAGCTGCTGCTGCGGAGGGCGTCGCCTCTGCCGTCCGCGCCGACGCCTCCCTCTCCGCGGTAGACAGCCAGCTCTCCGCCTCTGCTCGCGCGGCTGCCAAGTCTGCGGCGGCCAGGTCGGACCCCGACGGCGCCTCCTCGCCGCCGCCACCCCCGTCCGCCGCCTCCGCCTCCTGCGCCTTTTTGATCATCGCGCGCAGCTCGAACTCGTCGTACCCGACGTACGCCTCCGTCGACCCCGAAGCATACCCCGACCCTCCTACAGGGCCGACCGGAGATCCGTCACCGCTGTCCGCTCCCTCCCGCCAGCCTCGCAGCCAGAGCCGCCGTCGTAGCCTGCGTCGGCCGCCTCGAGGGCCTCGTCCACGAAGGCCTCCCAGTTGGGCCCGTACTTGCGCTCGAGCAGCTGCGGCAGATACATCTCCACGGAGTCGACCTAAACACGCCCAGACAGCGCCGCGCGTGACAAGAGAGGAGGCCGCCACGCCGCGGCGAGGACGACGCGCCTCCTCCCACGCCAGGTCCTCCGCCGTCCCCTCGGGCTCGACCCAATCCTCCTCGTCGTCCCCAGCGGCCGCAGCGCCTCGCCCTGCCGCCAGCCCGTCTGCCTCTGTCACACGCGGCAGCTCGCCAGCCGCATCTGCACGCGCCGCGCCGGAAGCGACCGCCGCGCCGTCGGCTCCGCTGTCCGCCGCAGCCACGTCGATGGGGCCGCCGTCGAGAGAGGCTGCGTCGTCGTCGGCAAAGCGCACCGACACCTCCCAAGTCGCCGACTCCCAATTATCGTCATCGAGATCGGCGCTGGCGAGGAAGACTGCGGCACGGCGCGGACGCAGCCGGAGCTGCCGGACCGCCGACGGCGACTGCAGCGCTACCGCCTCGATCGCGAGCAGCGCGCAGCAGGGCCACATCCGCGGCAGACAGGCGGAGGCCCGACGGGGCAGCAGCCCGCGCAGGGAAAATTTCTTTTTTGTACAACTGTGTGTCTTAGGTATATTGCCCTTTTGTGGTAGGCGGTGCGCGCCAACAGAGCAGGGAGGCTCGGCCGGTGGCATCGGCGACACCCCAGGTCCAGGCGGGCCGCAAAATGGCCAAGGTCTGCGTCATCTCGCTCGGAAGCGAGTCGGCACCTCACATCGCCGAGTGTGTGCGCCAGGAGCTTGGCGACCGGTCGGCATCGGAGGAGTGGGAGACGTCGAAGGCGCCGGTGCTCGTGGTCGTCGTCGAATGCGAGTCGGATGGCGAGCCCTGCCCCGCTGCGCGCCAGTTTGTGCGCGCCCTCCGCCGATCCGAAAACTTTGCCAACTACTCGCAGTCCATCGGACGGCGGGCGGCGGTACTCGGCCTAGCTTCCTCTGTCTGCGCTAACTCGGCCGCGCAGTTGGGAGACGGCGACAAGTACACTGGTGCGTCCCGCGTCGAGCGGGCTCTCATCGCGGGCGGCTGCACCGCGCTGCTAAAGATGGGAACAATGGAGGCGTGCCCAGCTCCTTCCTCGCAAGCCATCTCCATCTCCCTGCCTCTTCCATCTGCCTCACTGCCTCACTGCCTCTGCTCGCCTGCTCTGCTCGCCTGCCACGGCGGCCTCGTTTCAGGGATCAGCTCGACGCCGCTCCCCTCACCGCCGCTCCTCTCCGACCGCCGACGCAGGTGGAGCTGCAGAGTCCCGAGGAGAGTGCTATTCCGTGGGCCAGAGCCGTCTGCGCGGCGCTGTGACGCTCCGTTTATTATATTGCACGGTGAGCGTCCGTCATCGTTTTGCATATATTGCAATATAAGACCCTGGGGCTCTAGGTGAGTAGGGGATGTCCTGGATATTACTCTCGTCCACATCTTACTTCTACCATGGCCACCAACCCTCCCTGAGTTCCCTGGCCGCTCACGGGCTCTTGGTGGGGTCAGCGTGCGGTGCTGAGTCTTACTCGTCGGCGCTGGGGCCAGATCCCAGCGCAGAACTCTGCAACGCTGGCATACAAACACAAGAAGACTAACCCTAACCCTAACCCTAACCCTAACCCTAACCCTAACCCTAGGTCAGCGTGTGGGGCTGAGTCTTAGTCGTCGGCGCTGTGGGGCCAGATCCCAGCGCAGTGCGCAGAACCCTGCAACGCTGGCATATACAGACACAACCAGACTAACCCGGACCCTGACCCTAACCCTAACCCTAACCCTAACCCTCTAACCCTAATAACCCTAACCTAACCCACCCCCCAACTCCACACCGCAAATTTGAAAGATCTTGATGAAAATCAGGCCCGACTGCAAATTTCTTCAAAATTTTCGCAGGCGCTCCGCGCCTGCAGATTTTGAAATAAATTCGACAAAATTGGTACCTGGCCCAAGTGCCGACAGCGACACAGACCATGTGGGACGCGTCGAGTATCGACCTCTACTGCTTACCCAGCCTTCGAGTGTACCCTGGCTATGGTCCCACACCTACTGGTGTCCATCTCAGAGACCGCAGGAGGTCATGAGGGTCGATGGGAGTGCCAACCCCACAATGCCTAAAAACCCAGCCCAGGGTACACTCTATGTACACACAACTCAGCCGGCGGCCCGCTCTATTAGACCGTTACCCCTTGCGCCTGGGGCCTGGACGGCGCTTTTGCCCACGCGGGCCCGCGGGGTCTACACCAATTCCCTGACTCCGCCAGAAAAAGCTAAAGACCGCGGCGACACGACACACAGTAATACACGAGATCACGATTTTTGGGCGTTGGCTAGGCCCCCCCCCTAAAGCCGGCTAGTCGAGCATCCTCCTGGCCTCTCCGGTCTCCGCCGGAGCGGGATCAGTCAGGAGGGGAGGGAGTGCCGCTTGCTGCACTCGGCAAGCCAGAGTCGGTCGTTCCTGCGACGGGGCGAGGCGGAGTCGACCGAGCGCGGGCGGGATCCAAGCGCATGACGGGTTGGGAGGAGGGAGGGACAGAGCACCTTTCGCAGGCGGGACTCCCAGAGGGGCGGCAGCGGAAGGAGCGGGCGCGACGGGAGGCTTCGGGCGCCACGCCGCCGGGCCAAACTGCTCCTGAAACGACGCCTGGCGAGACGCCTCAACGTCCAAAGGCACAGCTGCGCTGCCGCCCGCCGCGTCGCCTGCAGCCGCGCCGCTGCCTGCAGCTGCGCTGCCGCCGCCCGCCGCCTCGCCGGCCGGTGGCGCGGCCGGGGCTGGCTCCTCGCGAGGGGCTGGCTGGGGCGGCACCTCCACGCGCGGCTCCACAGCGGGCGCGGCGGCTTCGTCTCTCGCGACGC
>NW_005200063.1:34311-74638 GCF_000372725.1 Emiliania huxleyi CCMP1516 | reverse complement strand
AACCCGCCGCCCGCTGCAACCACCTCCCCCAGCCTCCCCGGCCCCAACACCTACACCCGCGCCGCCTCGACCGCGGCCCGTCCCACCTCCAACTAGATCGTGCGGGACCGTGACCTCAGCCGGGACGGAGGGCGAGTGTGGCCGGGCGGGTGCGGGTGCGGGTGGCGGTGGCCGCGTGGTGCTGTGCCTCCGTCTCCCGCTCCCTTCCCTTGTGCGAGATGGTGTAGTACGGAGTCACGTCGTTGCGGTGCACGGCAGCGACCCCGGACGGAGTCCACCCCACCCCGCGCTCGTAGTACCACACCTCGTCCCCCGCCTCGTACACCTCGTCTCCCGCCTCGTGCGAGGCACCGGCACCGCCCGCACCCGCTGGCGGAGGCACGGGCGGAGGCGGAGGCGGCGCTGGTGCTGGTGCTGGTGCTGCGGCGGCCGGCGGCGGTGGTGCAGCCGGCGGCGGGGCGGCGAAGGGCGGCGGGGCGGCGAAGGGCGGCGGGGCGGCGAAGGGCGGCGGTGGCGGAGCCGATGCGGGAGGCGGTGCAGCGGCGAAGGGCTGCGGCGGCGGCACAGCTGGCGGTGGCGGGGCGTAGGGCGGCGGAGGCGGCGGTGCGGCTGCGGCCGGGGTGTAGGGAGGCGGCGGCCCGGTGGGCGGGGCGGAGGGGGGCGGCGGCGGCTTCGGCGGCGCGGCCGGTGCGGATGGCGCGGGCGGCGGCGAGGGGAGGGGCGGCGCGAGGAGAGAGGCTGGGAGCGGCCTCCAGTCGACCGGCACGCAGGGCGGGGAGCGGAGGGCGCGCGAGAGCGCCAAGGAGAGCCTGAGTGGGGCGGGCCGCGGGCGGTCGGGAGGCGGCGAGGCGCGGTCTCGCCGGCGGGCGGGCGAATGCGGGGCTGCGGCGGGGCGGGGCGGGCGGGCTGAGCTCACTGCTGCGACCGCTTGTGCGCGCTCTGCTGCCGCTGCGCGAGATCTGGAGCGAGCGGCGCAAACTGGCGGAGCGAGTCCAGCACGACGGCCGAGGCGTGGTATGCCTGTGCCACCTTTGGCGCGTCCACGATCGTCCAGCGCTGGCTCGGGTTCGGGATTGACACCTCTGGCTTGTCGGCGGAGCGTGCGCGGTTGGACAGGTCGATGGCAAACTCTCGGATCGTCTCCTGCGGGTGCTTCGCCGCGCGCTGCGCCTCGAGCTGCGTGCGCTCCTGCTCGAGCGAGTCCATCAGCGAGGAGACGTACACGAGGTCCGCCGGACGGAGGCGCGAGCGTAGCTGCAGCGCGATGTTCATCGCAAAGACGCGCAGGTAGTGCGCGACGATCGGCTTGGCAGCCTGCAGCTCGCGCGAGCGATCGAGGTAGACGCGCATCGGCTCGAGGGCCGGTGGCGGCTGCTGAGACGCCATGCGAGAGGACCGACCGTGCACGGTGGCGGAGCGTGCACCGTGGCCTAGGCCAGGAGTCGGCTGTCGGCCCGAGGCGCGCCAGGGTCGGGAAGAAATCGCGGCGGTTGTGCGTGCCTAAGTTCGGCACCTCTCCGACAATCCTCGAGCTTTCGAGGTCTCGCCTCCTGGCGGGGGGGGGCGGGGCGATACATGACGCGCACGCTTCGGTCGAGTGCGCGGCTCGCGACCCTGCTGCCGCCGCCGCAGCACCGGCCGAAGCGCGGACGCGACGTTCTGACGCTGCTGCTCTCGTCGGAGGGCCACGAGCTCCTCGCAGACCTTCTGCTGCCGCAGCTCCTAACGCATCCAGAGTCGCTCGGCTGTTTAAGGATGGCATGCAGGCGGCTCTGCGCCTTTGTCGCGGCGCAGGGCGCGCTCTGGGGGCGGCTCTGCAGTGGCCTCAAGCTCACAACTGTGGCCCGCTCCGCGCTCGCGGGCCTATCGCCGCACCTGCGCTACGCGCGCAGCCGCAACGCGAGCTTCGAGGCGCGCTACCTGCTGCTCGAGGCTCGGAGGGAGGGAGTGCGGCCTCTCCGACGCGGCACGCACACCGACTTCCCAACCTTTTTCCACGTCGCCGAGCTGCGAGCCGGCCCGAGCCATCGGAGCACGCGCGAATGGTACGACCGTGTTCTGGCGGCGGTCGAAGCTGGGGCCGACGTGACGACCAGCGACAGGGACGCACAAAACTTGCTGCATCTGGCCGCCACGTTTGGCGACGACGCGACGGCCCGGCTGCTGGTCGCGGCTGGGGCAGACGTCTTTGCGAGAGACCGGTTCGGCCGCGACTCTTTCTCCAAGGCGGGAGGACGCCAGGCGCTCCAGGACGGCTCTGCGGTCGCAGCCTTCCTGCACCGCGCTACCCTCGCCGCGAGCCTGCCGCGCGGGCCCGAGGACCAACTTGCGGGCTGAGCTTGCGCCGCCGATTCGCGCGCGTTCCCTGTCCTCGCCCAGTCGATGTGTGTGTGCGTGCGTGGTGTCAATGAACCTTCCGTCAGTTGCTCAGAGTTCGCGACCGCGTTATTACTCGTATTTCCTAAAAATATCTTTTCATACCGTACCCACACCTCTCCCACGGTATGTACTTGAGCCAGCCGCACGTAAGGTCTCATATAAGAGTGGAAACGGGGGAGCGACAGAGCCGTCAGCCGAGAGCGCGAGACGGGGTCCTCTAGGGTGTAGGGACCAGCACTTAACCACTTTAGGCGCGTGCGCGTGATAACTGATATCTCGATTCTCGTTTATCTCTTCTAGTTCTGGTTCTGATACGGATAGCGGCGCCGCGGGAGAAGAGTTACGGCCGCGCTGCCGCCTGCCTCTCCTCGCGCCACTCGAGAATGAGCCGGCGAAGGAGGTGGTTGGGGAAGAGCGTGGCCGACTCGAGTGGCGTGCCGCCTTGGGGCTCGTCTGCCGCCTCTGCAGCCAACGCTGTATCGCCGACCGCTCGTACGTGTGACCGTCCGCAGCGATCACCGGGTCCTCCATCAGCTCCTGCGTGATGGGGCAAAGCAAGTGGTCGGGCGCCTCCTCCTCCGCCGCCTCCGCCTCCGCCTCCGCCTCCTCCCCCTCCTCCTTAGCCTCCTCACACTCGCCTCCCAGCGTAGTGTCCAGCGCCGCCGCGTCGCGCGCCGCCGCCGTCGCCGCGTCGCCGCCGACAGCTTCGTCGGCGGCGTCGCCCGCGGGCTCAACGGCATCGCCCGCGACCACCACGTTGTCGGCAGCCGCTGCGGACGAACTCCCATGATTGGGGGGCGCTGGGGGCGTCTTCTTTCCCTTCCTCTTCTTGTTGGCCTTCTTCGCCTGCTTGCTCACCTTGGCACTCACCACGGCAGCCTCCTCTGCTGCAATCTCGGCCAAAAGGGCGGCGCCTCGTTGTGCCGCCTCCGCCTCCATGTGCTCCTCGATCACGCGGACGCACTCATCGCCGTATCCTTCATACATCGGCTTCTTTGCAAGCTCTATCGCGGTCTCGCCGTCCACACTCCGGATCTCTGGATCCGCCCCGGCCCGCAGCAGGCGCAGCACGATCGAGGAGCAAGCATCAGTTCTTTGGCTGTCGGGATCATCAGTCGGGTGGCAATCCTTAACGACCGCCATCAGTGCCGTATCGCCAGCACAGTCCTGCAGGTCGGGCTGCGCGCCGGCCGCTAGCAGCGTGTCCACGACGGCCAGATGCCGGCGAGCCATCATCAGCGCGGTTCTTTGGTAGCGTCTCGTTTGATAGTTGACGTCCGCGCCGCGACGCAGCAGCAGCTCAACCACCTCCGCGTGGCCCTGCTCTGCGGCAAACATGAGCGCCGTGAGGCCACTGCCGTTCTTTGCCACTCGGTTCGCATCCGCGCCGTGCTGCAGCATTATGTCGACCACCCGCCCCTGGCCGTCGTCGGCGGCGAGCATCAGCATCGTCCCATCTTTCACCCGTCCCACATCGAAGGTGATTTCAGGCGCGTCGATCTCCCCGCCGCCGTCGAGCCACGCCAGCACCGCTTCCTCATCGCGTAGCCATGTCCGGATCCTGTCGGCTTCCTTTTGTTCCGCCTCCTCACGCGCCTGCCTCTCGGCATGCGCCTTCTCGGCGAGCGCCTTGTCGTGTGCTGCCCTCGCCTCTGACAGCTCCCTGAGGTGGGCCCGGATGGCCTCGACGCACGCAACGTTCCCCCTATCCCTCGCCAGCTGCAGTGCGGTCTTGCCGTCCAGGCCTCGCAGGCTCATGTCTGCGCCGGCCTGCAGCAGGCGGCTCACGATGGTAGGGTGGCCGTAGTAGGCGGCGAGCGCGAGGGCTGCATACCCGTTACCGTACTCCGCTGGCTGGTCTTCCGGGAGGTCGGCATCGAGATCGACAAGGTTGACGCAGGCACCGCGCCGAAGCAGAAGCTCCACGACGCGCCCGTGTCCGTGCTGCGCGGCGACCATCAGGGCGGTCTGGTCGTTCTCCTCCCTGCCATCGATCGAAGCGCCGCAATCCAGCAGCTCGTCAACAGTCCGCTCATGTCCTCCGGTCGCGGCGCTGGTCAGCAAGGTGCAGCCGGAGCAGTCCCATGGGACGGAGCGCACAAAAGCCTTGGCGTCATCATGACAAAGCAGCAGAGCACGCACCACGGCCGTGTGACCATGGGTCACGGCGCGCTGCAGCGCGATCTCACCGCCGCGGCACTGGACGCAAGGGTCCGCCCTGCCCCGCAGCAGTGCATTGACGACCTCCTCGTGGCCCTCCTCGGCGGCGGCAACGAGCGCGGTATCGCCATCATCGTCCCGGTGATTTGGAAATGCGCCATGCTGCAGCAGCCTGCGGACCAGCCGCCCGTCCCCGTCAGTGGCTGCTAAACGCAGCGCGGTTTGGCCGAAGTCATTTGCTGGCTTGTTGACGTCGTCGCAGTGCTGCAGCAGCAGGTCGGCCAGTGGCTCCTGGCCTTCCGCGGCGGCCGCCAGCAGCAGCTTCAAAACGCAGGCTCCGCGGTCAGCCACGCCGGTGTTACTTAGCCACTCCCGCACCACCTGCTCGTCGCCCCGCTCCGCAGCTGCGACGACCTCGTTGGGAGCCGTGGCGATCGGCGTCATGCCCACTGCGTTGTTGCGCGTCACGGCGCCCCCCGGGGCGGGCGCGTGCCGCGTCGGCCGTCCCCGTCGCCCGTCGCCGGCAGAATTTATCTTTTTCTAGCTTAGAAGACGACGAGTGTCAGAGGAGTGTGTGGACCGCTGGCGCGCGCACACTTCTCACTTGACTAGTCACTTGTAGTGGAATCCGAAACCGGGTTTGTTTCCATCCACACGGGCACACAGCGCACGCTCTAGCCCCCACACACTGCTGCCCGGACGCGTTGAATCGATCACACATTGGCTACACCACCCATCGATCTCGGCGCTGCCTCGCGACTTACCGCGGGCAATAACAGATAACGCCGAGGAGGGCGATATCCGCCCTCCTCCCTCTCCCACATGCTCTTCGCACTCGGAGAGCCCGGCCAGGCCTGCACCTCCCCTCAAGCCGGGTGGGGCTGCGGAGGCTGCTACTTTCGGGCCGCCTCTCGGAAGCTCGGCGGCAGCCACTTGTTGGCACCCGACGCGTCTTCGGCCGCCACCGACACGCCGCCCTTCGCATCGCTGGCAGCGGTGGGCGAGGGTCGCGCCGGCGCCGCCGACACCGCCGGGCCGCCAGTTGCGGCCGCAGCCTCAGCTCCGTGTGGCCGGTGCGGCATCCACGAGGCTCGCCGGGCCGCCCCGTCCGCCCGGGCCTGGGAGGCGAGGCTGGGCGGCGAGTTTGGCGCCAGCTGCCTCGCGGGCACGGCCGGGCCGCCCTCCGTGGACGCCACCACCGCCGCAGCCGGCGTCGGCGCCGCTGTCGCTGCCGGTGTGGCAGCCTGTGTGGTAACCTGTGTGGCTGCCGGTGTGGCTGCCGGCGCCACGTGCCCGTCCGCCCGCCGCTCGAGAAGGAGGTACTTGCGCTTTGCTTCGCCGGCCGGCGGCGCGCTGCCGGGCCGGCCGCGGGAGCGCTGCAGCATCTGCGCGTGCGCCAGCCGCTGCCCCTCCTCAAACTCGACGTGCGACGGCCGCGGCGCGGCAAGACCACGTGCGCCGACGCACGTCGAGTTCGGTATCCATTGCTCCGCGGCGGCCCGGCCGCCGCCCGCCGCCACGTTGGTGGCGGCGCGGCTGCAGCAGCTCATGCCGAGGTGGCGCAGCAGCCAGGCGGTCGCGAGGACGGGGAGGAGGAGAGCCGTGAACGCCACGCGCACCAGCCACGCCGCGCATGTCGCGACGAGGTTTACCGCGCCATCCAGCACGCGTGAGGCACCCACGAGAGCGAGGCCAAAGCGGCCTGCAGCAAAGCGCAGCGCCGCCAGCGGTTGCGCCACGACCTCGAGCTCTCGCCGCTGCCCCTGCATGAGGACGGGTCGGCACTGCAACGTGCGCGGCGGCGGTCGGAGGTGCGACGCGCAAGGCATCGAGAAGGGCGTGCGCAGCTGGTAGGATTGGACTGGGACAAGGGCCTGTGCCGAGAGGAGAGCGCATGTCAACATGGGGGCTCTGTCGAGGCTCTGCTGCCGGTGCTTGCTTGAAGGCGCAAGTAAAAGAATTGCGCGCGATTTAAGAGGAGGGGACGTGCGCTCTTCGGCGGTGGTGATCTGATCACCCGAATGCCACGTTCGGATCGCTCATCATCGCAAACCCCGTCAGCAGTCCGCCCTCGGGTTCTCTCTCTCTCTCTCTCTCTCTCTCTCTCTCTCTCTCTCTCTCTCTCTCTCTCTCTCTCTCTCTCTCTCTCTCTCTCTCTCTACATACTTGAAACGTAAAAGAATTCGAACGCGCGGGCTGTGAGTCAGCCCAGCGCCAGCCGCCCCGGGGCTCCGGTCGTCCACAGCCTCAAATGGACGATCAGAGCGGCGACACGCTGCCACCTCTCCTCCTCGCGTGCCGCACCTGCGCGCTGCCCGCGCTGCGGCTGCTCCTCGAGACTGCCGCCTCGCCCGACCGGCTGTGCGACCAGCATGGGCTCGGCGCGGCTCACCACCTGAGCCTCGCCGAGGCGGAGCCGGGCGACAAGGCGGCCGCGCTGCGGCTGCTGCGGCACGCGAAGCTTGACCTCGACGCACCTTCGCCGTCGGGCCTCCTGCCGGTCCACCTCGCCGCGCGGACCGGCGACCTCGCCTTCCTCTCGCGGCTGCTTCTGGTTTCGCGCAGCAGCGGAGCGCGCGACGACGCGGGCCGGTCGGCGCTGCATCACGTGGCGCTGGGAAACTCGCCTCGCGAGGCGGCCGTCGTCCCGCACCGGGTCGCCACAGACGGCTCCGTCGCGCCGCTCGACGCAGAGGAGCTCCGCTGCCTCCACCTGCCTCCACCGCCGCCCGAGGAGGAGCAGCTGGCGGTGGCGCAGCTGCTGGTGCGCTTCGCGGCGCTCGACGCGCGCGACGTCGACTCAGACCGCCGCACCGCCGCCGCGGTGGCGTCGTCGCTAGGCCTGCCTCTCACGCCCCTCTGCCTCTCTCCCTCCTCTGCCTCTCTCTCCTTTTGCGCCTCAGCCGCTCAGCCTCTCTCCCCCTCGTCCTCCCTCCTCTCTCCCTCTCTCTTCTCCTGCCTCTCTCTGCCTCTCTCCACTGCCTCTCCTCTCCCCTGCAGAGGGGCGCGGCGCGGCGCTGGCACTGGTGGCGGCCCTCTCACCGCCTCCCGTCTCACCGCCTCCCGCCCCGCCTCCCGCCCCGCCTCCGGCCCCGCTAGGCGCCGAGGAGCTCGCTTCGTGGCTCAGGGGCGCAGAGGCCGCCGCCGAGCAGAGGGCAAACACGCGCTGCGGCCGCCGCCGCCTGATGCCGGCCCTGCTGTGCACGGCCATCGGCGGAGCGCACGTGCTGTACGCCTGCGGCCTGCGCGCCGCTGCCGCACCAGGGGCGGGCCCCGCCCCTCTGCACGGCCCCGCCCCTCCCCTCACCGCCGCCTGGAGGCTGGCTCTGCCGGCGGGCCTGCTGCTGCTCGTCGCCCTCTCCGGCGCCACCGCCTCGTGCTCAGACCCAGGCTACCTCCCGACGACACACGGCTGCCTGCCCGCCGCGCCTCCGCCCGCCGCCTCTCCGCCCGCCACGCCGCCTGCCGCCTCCCCGCCTGCCGCCTCCCCTGTGGCCGCAAGCGCCGCGACGGCGATGCTCGGCGGTGCTGTCGCGAGGCACTGCCACGCTTGCGCGCAGCCGAGGCCGCTGCGGGCGAAGCACTGCCGCGCGTGCGGCCGCTGCGTCTGCGACTTTGACCACCACTGCCCGTGGATCAACAACTGCGTCGGCGCGCGGAATCGCGCCTCCTTCTACCTCTTCATCTCCCTCCTCCTCGCCGACGCGGCAGCCGTCGCCGCGCTCTCCGCCGACGCCCTCCTCGAACCTTCTCCGCACCCGGCGCCGGACAGAGGCGACGGGCGGCCGACGACGCTGCTGTGGCTCGCGCTGGCGGTGGCGGCGCCCGCCTGCCTTCTGCTCGCTCGCTTCTGGCTCCACAGGACGCGGAACGCCCTCGCCAACCTCACCACAAACGAGCGGCTCAACCGGCGCCGCTACGCGCACTTCCGATCCCCAAACGGCGCGCTGGTCAATCCATTCGACCGAGGCGCCGCGCGCAACTGCATCGCCTTTCTGTGCCCGGCCAAGCCGCGGACTGCGAGCCTCCTTTCTGCCGCGTAGCGCTGGCGGCCGGCCCCGCTCCACTGTGAGATCTCCGAACAGCTAGTAACGCAAGAGCATCTCGTCTGACCCGCGAGCCTGGCGTGCGGGCGCCGGCGCTCACACGTATACGCCTCGGAGCCGGGCCTCGCACGTCGCACAGCTCAGGGCGCACAGGGGGGAGCACTGCCAGTGGCCCACTGCTGAGCACTGAGCAGCTCACAGTCACACACGGGGTGTCACAGGTGTGTGTGGATCTCTCTTCGCCCCAGCCCCCAAGCGCCCAGCCCCGCCTGATGTCGTGTCACGCGTGGTGTTCGATGCAAATTGTAAAGTTACGTGGGCGACCACAGCACATCGTGAAAAATCAGAAATGTCCAAGGCACATACGGATACGGCTTATAGGGCGCGCGGCAGCGGGGCAGGGCAAAGGAGCCTCTCTCAAAGTGTGTGTTAGAGGCCAATCCAGCCGCGAGTTGACGCCGCCTCGCCCCTCTGCACCACCTCCCTCGCGGCGACGTCTCACGCAGCCGAACGTCTCACGCAGCCGTCTCACGCCGCCACTGGCTCGCCAGTCGTGGGCGAGAGCTCGATGCAAGATCCGCCGAGCGCCTCGATCTCGGCGCGGGCGGAGGAGGTGAAGGCGTGCGCGCGAACCTTCAGGTTCTTGACGGTCAGCTTGTCCGCGGCGCCCACCACCTTGTTGAGCTTCCGCTTGGACTTTGAGACGGCACGCGCCGCCAGCAGGGCCGCATAGTCAACCTCGGCGCCGTCGTCGAGCTGGTTGAGGGCGGAGACCTTGATGATCTCGTACTCGGTCTTCGTGTGCCCGGGGCCGGTGGGCCGGCCCACGAACTTGGGGAGACTGCGAGGGCGGAGCGGGGAGCGGGGCTCGGCTTTTGGGCACAGCAGGGGCGCGACAAGGGGGCGGCGGGGCTCGCCGGCGGTAGAGCGGGATCTGGCCGCCCTCAAAGCCGGGGCGGGTGGAGTGGCCGCTGCGCGACTTTTGGCCACGGGTGCCGAAGCCGCACGTCGCGCCCTGCCCCGCCGAAATGCCGCGACCCTTGCGCGCCGCGCGGTGCTGCGGGGGGCGGCGGCAGCGCGGGTCAAGGGCGCAGGCCGGAGGGCGGACTGGGGGCGGAGGGCGGGTGGCGCGGCCGCGGGCGCTTCGGGAGGGGTGGCCCCGGGGCGGGTCCTCACCGCCGAGCCAGGCGACTTTGAGAGCGAGCCCAGGTCGAGCCCCTCGAGCGCGGGCGCCTCGGAGCCGCGCGTCTTCCAGTCGAAGACGCGCATCGCGAGGTCGGCGCGCGAGCACGCGGCGGCGGGCGCCGTCGCCCGCGCCACCGAGCCGAGCAGGCCCTCTGCGCTGACGAACAGCGCGGCAGCAACAGCCAAGCGCAGCAGCATGGAGGCAAGCGAAGCTCGCGGAGAGCTCCAGGCGAAGTTTTTTTTCCCTAACCGCCCTCGACTACGACCGGACGCGCCCTGCCGCTGCCTCCGCCGTAGCCGAGCGATCGGCCAGCGCCTCTGCCGCCAGCGCCATCGCCGTCGGCCGTACCGTCGAGCAAGGCATCGCCGTCAAGTGCGCTGCCTCGCCTCGCGCGGCCGGCTCCCTTCGGGCCAGCGCGCGAGACGCCTGCGCCGGCCTCGACTGCGAGCGGACGTGCTCTACCACCTCCGCCGTAGCCGAGCGATCGGCCAGCGCCTCTGCCGCCGGCGCCATCACCATCGGCTGTACCGTCGAGGGCGTCGCCGTCGCTACCGTCGAGGACTCGAGTCTCGCCTTCGTCTTCGAGCGTGATGGCTCGCCTCGCACCGCCGGCGCTTCACATTGTTCACGCGCTGGCACCTCTTCGTGGATCGTGCTCGACCAGGTCGAGGCCTCCATTTTCCGCTTCTCGTTGCGTGCAGATCTGCGAGCGCCACATGGGGCTGCCAATTCCATGCCGAGGGCCACCCCAGCACAGTCATGGGGCAAAGGGGTCCGCACCTTCGGCTCTGCCCCTCTGTGGTCCACGGAGCCGCTCCTCGCCCGAGACAAGGGCGCGCCGCATGGGGCTGCCAATTCCATGATGGTATCTCCGGTGAGATCCAGGGCCACCCCAGCGCAGACATGGGGCAAAGGGGTCCACACCTTCGGCTCAGCGCCGCGCCTCGCCTCCGTCAAGGGCGACCACGGCCTGCGCCCTCGTGCCCGCGCCGCCTCCGGCCTGCGCCCCAGCGCCCGCGCCTTCTCTCTCTCCGGCCGGCGCCCTCGCGCCCGAGCCGCCTCCGGCCTGCGCCCCAGCGCCCGCGCCTTCTCTCTCTCCGGCTCCGCGCCGCGCCTCGCCTCCGTCAATCGCGACCTCAAGCCGTCCTCTTTCTTCTCGCTGCGCGACTCGATCATGAACATCTCGCACGAGTAGAACCTCTCGCTTCCCCTCGGGGTAGCCCAGTCTGATCGGGGTGGGATGCCCCACGTCCGCGTATCCGTATGCTTCCCAGGCGCGGCAGACTTTGCATGCTCTCCCATCTCCACATCTTCTCAGGTCATACCGACCTGGGGGGGGGCGTTGGAATGCGGAGATAGTAACTACTCTCTGTGGTGCCCCCTTGGCACCTTGCTCATGTCCCGCGTGACCCTCTGTCTCACAATGAGTTTCTTCCCTCGATTGTGTCACGCGGGGTTGCTTTCTGTGCAGCTTTTGTGCGCGGCTCGCGCCCTGCTTCGTGTACCGTACATCTTTGTACGACCCTAAACGCGAGACCCCGGCTGCCCCTTCGAGGCTACACGCCGGTGCCACTCTCGCGTTTCGAACGCATGCTCTCTCTGGGCAGGCCGGATCTGCTGCGGGGTGGTGCAGTCGTCCTACCAGTGCCTACGATGCGGCGCCGGAACGATTAGCGCCCCCGCCTCCGCCACGAGGTCGACCGTCGCCGACCAGCCGTGCAACAGCCTCCTCGGGAGCGACGCCCCCGACCAAGAGGCTGCCCGCCTCCCGTCCGACCAACCCAACATGGCTCGATCGGGATTGGAGCCGCGCGCGCGACCACCCACCCCCCTCGCCGCGCCGACTGGAGACCAATTGTACCCACAACCGGCGGGCGACGCACAGCCACCGCCGTCGGCACCGCCGTCGCCGCCCGAGCCTGCCTCCCCCGCTGGAGATGCCGGCCGGCGCCACGCCGCCCTCCCCGGCCACGCCGCGGCCACCATGCATGCGGCCGGGACCGCGTCCCCGACGACGCCGAGCAATGCCCGGAGTGCCAATGGCCCCTAGACAAGACCTACGATGGGCCCGAGTACTGCCTTTACCGCCTCTGCCTGAGTGTACCGCCTCGTGGGATCGCTTGTCATGTGAGAGAGTGCGTTGTGTTCTTGTTTTGTATCCGCTTTCTCCTTCTGAGCAATGCCGAGTTCTTTTTTATGGTTAGGAAGCTTGCTTAAAAAAAATGATCACGCGGCCTTCGGCCGTCCTTGCAAGCTCTCTCGGTCGGCGGCGCGCCTTTTGCCATGCTGAGTGAAGATGTTGTTGTTGTCGAGCCACAGCCAAGCAGCGACCAGCAGCAGACCCTCCCGAGTAGACGTTCCTCGGGTTGGGCGCCTCTCTGGTCGTCATCCTTTTCCAACCAAGTAGCTCAGCGAGAGGAATAGACAGAGGCGTTGAAGGAACGCAGAATGGGCTCATACACGCATGCTCCTTTACGACCGCTCGGCACCGTTGTGGCATGCCTCACTCCGTGCCTGCCAGTGTGCGTGGGTCGTTTCGTTCTCTCCCATCCCGCGCTGCTTCTCTCTCCCGCCGGCCGCTCTGTCTTGAGCGCTTGACCGGGCGGGCTGAGGCTTTCCCAAATAAAATGTTTGTGCAAAAATCACGCCTCAAGCGATGTCCGAGCTGCACATCGCACGCCCAACAAGAAGCTGTGACGACTGTCGGGCTGCACTGGGGGCGGTGTGCGAGGGTAGGCGGCCTCTCCAACTCTGCGACCTGCGTGGGACTAGTTGGGAGTCACTGCGTCCTGCCGATGAGCTGAAGCGTGAAGGCGGAGGCGCGTGCGGTGCTTGCGGATCTTCGGCTGCAAAGCAGTCTTGCGGACGCCTTTGGCTGCAAAGGCCAAAGCAGTCGTCACGCCGCGCCAATTGGTGCGCTCGCGCTCTCGGCATCGACGGGATCGCCTTGCTGCGCCTTTGCAGAGCTACATCCAAGGACAAGGTGCCGCAGCGGGGCGTGAGAGTGCGGACTGCGAGCGGACTGCTAAAAGCGTCGAGCTAAAAGCACCAATCGGCCCTTTTTGAGGTCACATCGGGCTAGCCATCGGGGCCCTTCGATTCGCTGCACGGGCGGCTGGTGGTGTGTGTGTGTGTGTGTGTGTGTGTGGACGCTCAGCTCTACCTTAAGCTCCTGAGGGGCGCGTGGTTGTAACCACGTAGTATGACTATAGCCCACCACAGACACCCTACCTGTGCTCCTCACGTGTGCACACTCCCTCACCCTCTCCTCTCTCCTCTCTCTCTCTCTCTCTCTCTCTCCTCTCTCCTCCTTGTCTGCTGTCTGCCTGACTCAGGCACTAATTCTGCCGATGCGTGATTGTGTGTGGGCTGCTCCGAGGGGGCCCCTGTGCGATCCGATGGGTAGGGAGTCTGTGCCCGGGCGGTGTCCGGTGCGGAGTCTCTCTCTGATCCCACCTGTGGTGTTGGGTGTGAGGTTGTGGCGGCTTCGATCCCAAGGGGGGGAGCTGATCCCACTCAGTAACCAACTCTCAGGGGCAGAGTAGGTGGGCGAGCCTCGAGCGCGCTCATCTCGATCGTCAAGGCGTCGCTACGCGCGGTCTTCCGCGGGGGGAGCTTCGTCGACGGGTGCGGGATCGCGGCGCAGTCTGTGCCGTGGCGATGCCTCCGGCTGTTTGCGGCGGGCGGCTTGCTGCTCGCGGCGATGGCGAAAAACTCGTCTCGCTGCACACCAAGGGCTTATGCTCTGGCGAGATGTGAGGCGCATGCGCCCAGGAGGGGAGGGAGCATGCGTAACGACGCTGCTAGAGATGCCTTTCGGGGCCCAGAGATAAAACTTCTGATGCCATGCGTGACCTAGTAGTGTTCCCAGCTATGGGCGTGTCCACGTTGGAGCCAGGTGTGGTGTGGGCGCGAGAATAGCTCCGCCGTTAATGGAGGCAACCGATGCGAGTCGACTGGTGTGTGTCGTCGTGGTTTCGTATCAAGAATACTCACTCACACACGCGGCTGGTGGGTGGGGACGCGAGACCGAAGACGACGACACGCTCGAGCAACACACAGACACACACAAGCTCACAAGACACTCAGTATGTATGTATCTAGGAAGGTGAAGAACAGTCAGGCTCGGACTGGAGACCAACGCGGTATGGGTGGACGCGAGACAGATGCAGGACAGATGACGGCGACACGCTCGAGCGACACACAGACACACACAAGCTCACAAGACACACATGTCATCCAGCTGGGCTGCCACACACCCCGAGTGGGCGTACACATCACTCTTGGCCACGTCCCCCCTGTCGCCCCCCCCAGCACCCACGGTGCCAAGGGCTCAAACAACAGCACACAAACACAGACAGGCGACAGGGGGTAACGAATAACGTGTGAGGCTAGAGCAGACTGCTCCGCCTCTAGCAATCTCGCCGCCCGGCCGCAGGGCACGGACAAGACCATGTGTGGGGTCGTGTGAGGTGTTCCGCCGTAAGCTCGACGGGGCGCGCGTGTCAGCGAGAAAGTTGCGGGCGGAGCCATACCTGACTTTTCGAAGACGAGCGTCGAGCCCCCGGGCGGGCGGGCCACGGGCCCACGGCCCACGGATGCCAGTCCGTGCCTCCGCGGGAGTCGCCCTTCGAGCGGCGTCCCGTCGGCACCGTCTCAGGAAATGGTGAGAAGAAACACGACGATCGAGGGGTCCCGTGCCATGCGGAATCGACCCAATCCAGTGCACAAAAGTGCTCAAGAAGCGGGTGTTTGTTCCTTGCATATTGGCCGTACGTCATGACGCGGTAGGTAGGGTAGGTCTGGGCCCTCCCGTCGGGGTTTTCCCTCTCTTCACGCTGGAATTTTCTCAGCAGAAACAGGCAGAAAAAGAAATTTTCCGCGGAAATCACGATGATCGATGTCAACCCTCCCCAAGTGGGTGATCTGATGCTTTGTAGGGCATGAGAGTGGCCTGCCATGTCACAGGAAGGACTGTGGTTGCAGGAGAGACCAACCATCACTTCAGTTGGTATAGTACCCCACCTTCACCCGGCCTGATTTCTTTTTTAGTTTCCCATAAGTAGGGTAGGTAGGTAGGTAGGTAGGTAGGGGCAGGGCAGGGGCCGGCCAGGTTTTTGCAGAATTTCATCATGACGTACGGCCAAGCTAAAAGAACAGCCCGCGCAATTTCTTGTGCTTGTTCGGACACCTCGCCGGCACCGGTCTTGGGGCTTCTCGCTGCTCTCGCCCAGCGCCGCCAGCTCTCGCGCCCGCCAACTCTTTCCCATTCTCGCGCCGCCGCCAGCTCTGCTGCTCTCTCGAGGAACGGTGCCAGCCTAGCCCATGCTACCTGGCTTGATCCTGGCTGCTGCGGCCACCCGTGGCCTCTGCGGTCCGTCCAGCCTCGCAGCCAGAGCGCCGTGCCCTCGCCGCCAGCTGCTGTCCTACGTCGCCTTCACCGCCGGCCGAGGTGCGGCACCGACGCCCATCCACGCGCTCGTGGCCGATGTGTGGCAGCCAGTCGGACATTTGGCTGCTGGGACGCCGGAGGCGGCTGACTGGAGCGTGGCTGCGCTTGTCCGCGCCGCAACGCTCCAGCGGCGGCTCATCGCGGAGCACGCCTGCCGCCTCTACCCGCCGCTCCGCACAGAGAAGAGGGAGCACGGGCTGATGCGGGGCGTCCGTCTCGCCATCGAGGCGCCTCCTCCCTCGGCTGGCGGAGCGGCGACCTACCTTCCGCTCCCCGACTGTGAGCTTGGAGAGGCGACGCCGGCAGAGATGCTGCGCTGCGGCTTTGCAGGCGCTCCTGGCTCCGGCGGCGGCATCTACGCCGACTATGCAAGACGAGACTCCCCGCCCTACGACTGGCTGGCGGTGCGGCGGCGCCTCGCGGAGCAGACCAAGGCGGTGGAGGAGGAGGGAGGGACTGCCTCCGCCTTTACGCTGGTCGCATGGCCGCGCTGCGGCTTCTGCACCAAGGCGAGGGCCGAGCTCGAGGCCCGCGGCATCGCGTACCGCCACGTCGTCGTCGACAAGTACAGCCCCGAGCACGCCGAGCTGGCGATGAGCACCGGCCGCCCGTCGGTGCCCTACGTGTTTGGGAAAGAGGGCGTGCTACTCGGCGGCTTCGAGGCGGAGCCTGGCTGGCCGGGGCTTGCTGGCGCGTTGGCCGACCTTGACCAGGAGCGAGGCCAAGCGAGGGCGGCGGCCGCCGGCGGCGCGGCGGCGGCGGACGAGGCGAGGCGCGCGCCTCTGCACGCTTTCGCGGCGGCCAACGACGAGGCGTTGCCGGAGGAGTACTTTCGCTCCCTCGACTACGCGGCCGGGGGCGTGCCGTGGGACCTGCTCGGCAGGCCTCAGCCGCCGGTGCGCAACGCGTTCGACGAGGGCGCCTTTGGGCGACGGGGCACCGTCATCCTCGATTGCGGCTGTGGCGCGGGGGACAACGCGAATTGGCTCGCCGAGCGCGGGCACGACGTGGTCGGTTTCGACGTGTCGCTGAGCGCCGTCGAGATGGCGCAGGCGCGCGCCGCGAGCGTCTCTGCGCGCATCTCCGCGGCGGGCGGCGCGACAGAGTTCGTCGCCGCTTCCGCCACCGACCTCGCCGGCGCGGCGCGGGTGCAGGCGCGCGCGAGCGAGCTCGGTGGCTTCGAGGTCGCGCTCGACTCGGCGATGCTGCACTGCCTCGACGACGACTCGCAGCGAGCCTTCGTCGACGGCCTCCGCCCGCTGATGCGCGCCGGAGGCAAGCTCTTCGTCGGCTGCTTCTCCGACGCGAACCCGGACCCGTGGAGCAACCCGCGCCGCATCTCGGAGAGCCAACTACGCAGTCTCCTGTCTACGGAGCGCGGGTGGCACATGGTCAGCCTCACCTCATCCTGGTATGAGCGGCCGAGCGACCGAGCAGCTTCGGGCCGCGGCGCTTGGACGATGGCGTGGTGGTGTGTCGCAGAGGCGGTGCCGGTAGGTCCCGGGGAATAAAGACGCGAAACAAAGAGTGACGGCGGCCGGCGGTCGCGGAACACACCCATCACCCTTTTCAGCATTCAGGGCCCTTTTATACCGAGAGAGGAGAGCACACACAATGTGCACTGACACAGCTCTGACTCACTTGGTCACATATTTGAGAGCGAATGTCCCTGGTGACAGTGGTGCCGAACTGCCGAATTTGCATGTCATGTGCATGCTGTCAGAGTGAGCGGCAGACGAACCAGAGTCGAGAGAGGGGAGAGCGTCTGCTCGGGTGCTCCTCCTCTCCCCACTCCCGCACCTCCCAGCGTGTTGCGCCTCCGAAGTCCGATCTCGTGTGTGTGGATCCCTTCGTCTCTTTCTATACACAGAAATAATGAATGCAACGCCACGAATCGATACCAGTCCGGTGATCGAGCGACAGCCATGGAGTCAGAGCTCAGAGCGCACAAGCCACAACTCTCTCGACTCGAGACTCGACAGGCTCGACTCAAAAGCGTGTGCTGTGCTCAAGTGTAAGTGTGGAGAGTCTGCAGAGAAAGAGAGAGAGAGCGAGCGTATTTGTCACGTTGTGTTCCTTACCCCGAGCGCTGATTGTCAAAACCACCCGCAAATGAAAAGGAACCTCCATTGAACGTCTTGGGATCTTGCGGAGGTTGCAGTTCGCGGTAGGTATTGCTCGTCGAAGTTGAGTGGCTCTGGCGGTATCTCGTCATGCCGTGCGGCTGCATCATCGCCGCGTGGGTCGGGCGTGCGCCAAGGTCGCAGGGCATGGTCCAGCGATGCTGTGCGTTGTAACAGCCCTGCGGCTGCGACCCTGCTGCTAAGTGGTCGAAGTTGGGTTCTTCCCCCTCCAACGCTGTATCAATTGCAGAGAGGAAGGACCGCTTAGCCGCGTCCGGAACTTCACGCACCGCCGATGGCTCGCTCTTCGTCGAGCAGCAGGCCCAGGAAGAGAGGTAGCACGACCAGCCTTCACAGCCCTGGTCTGTGTGGCGGCTGGCCGTGTCTGCCGGCGTGGACTCGGTGACTCCGCCTCTTCTTTCCGCCGCCTGAAACGACTCGTAGAGCTCAGCAAGCAAGCCGGTGACAGGAGCGCCGTCCAGGAGACGGGTCTGTGAGGCGGCTGCAGCGATCACGAGGTAAAGGCGCGCGGAGGGCATCACAATGTGAGCTCGAAAGGGACTTCAAGGGCCGGACCGATCACGGTTTATGAGTTTGGACGTTCTGGATAGTTGACGCGTCGAGGATAAGGAAAGGCGAGGAAGGGCCTAGTGGCCTCCCAATCGTGTAGAAACAAGCACACGGAGGCTGTACCTTCCTTGTTTCTTTCTCGTTCTGTCTGCATCCGGAGAGAGAGAGAGATTTTCAATACCAAACAACTCGTTTTGTTTGTTCTGCATCCGTCAGAGCAGGCGGTCACCGCTTATGATCTTGTTTAGAGCTTGACAGCTTGTATGTAAGAAAGAAAGAAAGAAAGAAAACAACCCAAGGGAGGGACAGCTTGTATGTGCCGCGTACAATTCTTTTTCCCTGGTGCCTTGGTGGTGCCCAGCGTTCGGGGACGCTGTGACAGGGCTTCTCCAGCCCTCTCGGCCTACCATGACGAGTCTGCTGCTGTGCTTTTTGCCTCACGTGACAGGATGGACGCTGCCGACGGTCGAGCCCAGCAGTGCGGCCTCGTATCGTGCCGTGAGAAGTGCTGTGGCGAGGATGCAGTACGGCTACATGGATCAGCAGCAGAACTACCAGCAGAGCTACGGCGGTGTGCAGTGGCGCATTGACGCTAGCTACGGCGTCCAGGCCATGCCTCAATTCCGCTTTCCCGCTTTGCCGAAATATTGGGCTCTGCCCTACACGGTGCGCAACGGCGAGGACCAGGTGTTGAGTCGCTGGAACATGATGAACGAGGCGTTGACCGTCTCGCGGGTGCAGTGCATGGTGAGGGTCCTCGCCGACGGCACGCCCACTCTGGTCGGGTGTGGCAAGGCGCCATCGCTATATCGCGCCTTCGGCGGCCCTTGGAGCCCGCTCTACAAGGGCGAGAGCGTGCTGCTGTCCGACGGCCTGCAGGTGAGCCTGGACTGCAATAACCCTGAGGGCGCGGTCTTCACCTGCTTCGACGAGAGCGGAGGCCGGCAGGGCGGCTACGACCAGCAGGGCTACACACAGCAGGGCGGCTACCAGGGCTGGACCTCGGCGGTCGACCCGGCGAGCGGGCAGACGTACTACGTGAATGACGAGACGGGACAGAGCCAGTGGGATCCGCCCTGGTAGGGCGCCGCCGGATCCGGTGCTGCCGCGCTCTGAGCCGACGATGTGCGTGCGGCCGTTTTCTGGATTCCCTGCGATCTGACTCGGAAAGCCTCCCCATGCAGCCCCCCAGCCGCAGTGCGAAGATCGCGCATGTGCATGTGTACAGTCGCGCAACGTGGACCTCTTTACGTCTCATGGATATGAATGTAATTAAAGGACATGCGCGGCATGGGGCATGCAGAACACGTGTATAAAGCTCTAAAGGTCGGTGTGACGTGTGTGTCTCTGACACTGACTGCTCGAGAGAAAGCAGAGAGAGAGCGCGCCCTCTCTGCCGACTACCCCGCTCATCAGACGGACTTGCGCCTGTCCTCGAGGTCGCGGTCCGTGTGCAGCGAGCGCATCGCCTCGGTCAGGTCGCGCACCGCCGCCGCCCAGCACTTGAGCTCGAGCCGCAGCGCCTCGTCGCCGCCCTTGTCTGTCCGCAGGCCCGCGCGGCGCACGACCGTCTCCCAGTCGGGCGTCGCGCGGCAGGCGACGCCAAAGGCGCGGCGCGACACCCACCCGTGGTGCGCCTGCACCGTCCGCTCGTACGCCACTCGCGTGTGCGCCGCGAGCGAGCCCTCTCCTTCGCCGGTGACGGCGGCCTGCTGCATGGCTCGCGCCTGCTGCTCAAAGGTGTCGGCCCACATGGCGAGGCCGCGGCGCACCCAGAGCAGGCCCATGGCGCCCGAAGGGTCGGCGAGCACTCCGCCACGCCCGTGGATCTCCGCCGCCACCTCGGCCGCGAGCAGCGCCTTCATGCTGAGCTGTCGGCGGCGCGGCGACGCGCGAAGCCATTTCCGCCGGGCCTCCTCGATGCGCTCCAGGTTGCGGCGCACGTCGGAGACGGAGGGACCCATGTAGGCGCCGAACTTTAGGAGGACCGCGCACAGCTCGCGCGTCGCCTCAACCAGCTCTCGCAAGTCGACGTCCCGCCCGCGGCTCACAAGGCTCCGCTGGAATCTGCGCGCACTGCGGCCGAGCGGGCCAGCCGCCGAGCGGCTGCTGCTGGGCCGCGAATGCACCGACGCGGACGCGAGGAGCACAAGCAGGACGCGGATGACGCAGGCCGACATATCTTTTTTTTGCCTCAGCGATCGAGAAGAAAAACGATTTATGCAGGCCTGGCGTACTACGCGAGCAAGCCAATGGAGAGAATCTGGCAGGACAGGGGCGCCCAAACGAAATAGAGCAACCGAAAGCCCTCGATCGGCACCCCCCGCGATTGGGGACACTTGCTTCAGCTGGCCCACTTTCGCCGTCTGCCGGCCCACCCGCGATGCCCCCTCCCGACTGGACCAAACTCGACGACGTCGTCGTCGTAGAGATCGCACGGCACCTCACTCGCGAGTGCATCTACCCGACGGATGCGATGGACGGTACACTGCTCGACCACGCTCGCGTCGCACGCAGCAACGTCAACTCGGCTGGCAGCATTCTGGCGACTTGCAAGGTATTGGCGCACAACTTATTCTCTGTACTCTCACTCCTCTCACCCTCAGGGCATTCCCTCTCGCGCAGGCGTGGCAGAAGGCGCTCGACACCGACGCCGAGATATGGGCCTCAGCGCACCGCTCGCTGCGTCGCGCCGCGCTGTACGAGCACGGATGGAGCATGCTCGTCGCCGCCATGCACTCGGCCCGGGAGACTTGGAAGACGAGGACGAGGTTCCTGGCCGACGAGGCGTACGAGAAGGGCGTCCAGGCGGGCTACTGCATGGCCAAGGAAACGCCGCTCCTCCCTCTCTCCGTCAACCTGGCCGCCGCGATGGACACGTCGAACCAAGGACGAGTTCGGGCGACTTGGTAGGGACGATTTAGAACACTCGTCCATCGACACACGACACGCATCCGCCATCCACGCGATCCAACCGCGAGCGCGCCCACCGCGCCAGCGACCACTCGCCGCTACGTTCACAAATCAATTGCGCGGCGTAAAGCCGTAAGCAGTAAGCGCCCCGAGTGTCGATATGCCCTCGTGAGAGAGCGGCGGCGAGCGCGAGGTACGGTGTGTCTTCGGTCTCTCGGGGTTCCGAGATTGAAGTTGATGAAGTTCCATGTTTGGAGTTTGCTCTCTTAGTGTCTTAGAGCTCGCGACGCGTCTCTCCCGGCCCGCTCTCGCTCCACTCTCGTCTCGGGTACACTCCAGACTAGTTGCAAAAAGTCTGTGGTGCAAAACCCGCCCAAAACTACCAAAATCGCTGTCACGGCCAGCTCGGCACTATCTACTCAAAAAAAGTGACGTAGAGCACCCACTTTTTAAGCGTTCGCCGCATACACAAGGTCCGCCTGCGTGCGGCGCCAGCTTCTCAGGGCCGTAGCGCGAAAAACGACGGAGGAGATGCATCCTAGCTGTCGCCGCCGAAGGCGACTCGACGCCGCTGAGATCGGAGATCAAGCTCTGACAGGTCACACGTCGCTCCTTTGACGCCGACGTGACTCACCCGTGCAGAGCGCATCAGGACACGGTCTCGACGCGCTCGGTACGACGCCTGCGACCCGTCTCGGGTCAGGTGGCACGACGCTCATCGCGCCTGCCAGCGCTGCCGTGCAGGTTGCCACGACAAGGTTGAGCACGCTTCTATACGCTCGCCCAGCCTTCCTTTCCATCCCATTAGGCAGCCTGGGAACGGTGGCGGTCAGAGGCAAAGCCTGCGAGGGGTGGTGGAACCACATGTCACGGCCACCGCCGGCTCGACGCGACGATAGCCTCCGGAGGCTGACTTTGAGGCACCATCATCGGACGATGTCGACGAGTTGGGTCGCTCTCGCGGTATCCAGGTAGCCCCCCATACTAGTATCACCAGCCATGGCCTCAGGGAGCGCGGGCGAGGGCGCTGGGAGCAACACGGACAAAAAAACATCAAAAGTGGTCATTGTGACACCACCCGTATTTGCAACTAGTCTCCACCGCACACAGGGTACCGTACCTCCACGCGAGCAGAACGGTTATCTCCTGCGTGGCACTTGCTCTCGCTCGCTCGCGGCTCGGGCCCATTTCACATGCATCACATAAGATAAAAACCTTGAGAAATCCCACAGTGGCATGGGCGCACTCCTCCGATCACATGCGCGGTCACACCCCTGCAAAAGCGTGCCCCTCTGGCACAACCTCAATGAGGCTCTGCCTCAGCTCGTCGTGGTGGTGCAGCTCCGCCCCGGGCGCCAGCCGCACGCTGCCGTCGGCCTCGCCCGTCGGCTGCAGCACGCCCGCAGCAATCAGCTGGCGGTGCAGCGAGGCGAGCGCATCGCCCTCGAGCGGCTCCGCTCGGCTGTCGAGCACGAGCCGCCCGCCCCGCGCCGCCCTGCCGCCGACCGCCGCGTCGCCGCCGGTCGCGGCGGCCTCCGGCAGCCGCCACGACAGCTGCGCCGCAACCCGCGGCGGAAGGCGCCGCTTGCGGTACCTGCCCCGCCACCCGCCGCCGCGCCACGAGGCCTCAAAGACGTCGAGCGGCCACACGCTCGGCGACGGTGCGCGCCGGTTGGTTTGCTGCACCAGCAGGAAACGACGCGGCCGCTCGTCGGCGGACGGCGCCGCGTCGAAGTAGCCCTCCACCTGGTGGCGGCAGAGGGGCGTGAGTGGCGCAAGCCGTCTCGCTCCCCGAGCCGCGGCGGCCTCGCACCACGGCGAAGTGGGTGTGCTGCCCGCCCAGCATGTCGGGGAGGAAGGTGCGCGTGTTGTTGATGTCGACGCAGACCGCCACGGGGTGGCCCGCGTCGAGGCACGCCCACAGCGCCTCGATGCGGGCGGCGCGGTGCACCCTCGCGCGGTAGCCCACCAGGCGCGCCACCTCCGCCAAGTACTCGCACGCGTACGCCTCGCCGTACACGGAGCCGCCAACCTGCAGAAGGGAGGTGCGGGCCGTGATGCAACTGCGAAGAGGAGCGCCGTACGGAGCAGCACCCACACACCCGCTTCGCGAGCAAGTCGAGCAGCCTCTCCTCCACAAACTCGCCCTCCCCCTCTCCCCAAGCGTGGTGCGCCAGCCGCCGCGCCGCGCGCAGCGCCGCGCTGCCGCCTCCGTCCCGCAAGCACGCGGCGGCGGCCCTCGCGCCCTCGGCGGCGGCGGGCAAGTCCATCTGCTTGACGAGGGCCGTGGGGTGGCTTCTGTCCTGCGCGTGCCAGTAGTCCATCAGCACTCCCACGGCGTACAGCCCGCACCCGACCTCGCCGAGCTGGAAGCGGTGCGGCACCCGCAGCCGCACCGCGCGCCCAAACACCCACGCCTCCGCCGCCGCCGCGCCGCACGCCGGCTCGTCGTCCTCCGGCTCGCGAACCGCCGGCGGGATCGGCGTCGCGTGCAGCACCTGCCAGGCGGGGGCAGTGGGCGGTGGCGGGAGTGGTGAAGCAGGGGGAGCGGTCGGAGTGGGAAAGGCGCGCGAGCGAGACGGAGTGGTCGTAGGGAACAGAGCGGTCTTGGGTCACAGAGGGGCGAGCGTGGCGTGGCGCCCACCACATCCAGCCGACTGGACGAAGCCGCTCCGACCGTGCTGGCCGCTGGCCTCGGCGGCGGCGGCGGTGGCGGCGGTGGCGGCGGCGGCGGCGGTGGCGTGCCATTGGCGGACGTCTGGGCGCGAGCTGAGTGCAGTCCGATTGGCGGCGGCGCCAAGTGCGACACCAGAGGCGGCGGCGTGAGGCCGTTGCCTCCGGTCTGACTCGGTGCGGCCCGGCTGGCTGCGTGTGCAGTGCGGGGACAGGGTGGCAACGAGAGCGGGAGGTCTGCCCGGCTGCGGCAGCGGCAGCGGCCGCCCGTCCGCCCGACGGCCGCCGACGACCCTACCCCGCCGCACGACCCTACCCCGCCGCACGACTCAGCCCCGCCGCACGCAGCGGCGATCACCGCCGACGAGGAGGCCGGCAGGGAGGCGAACTCGTGCCCCCGAGGCACCACCTCGACCAGGCAGCCGCCGAGGCAGCGCTCGATGTTGAGGGACTTGCCCGCCACCAGCTGAAGCGCCTCCGCCCCGCCTCCCGCCGCCTCGCTGCCCGCCGCCTCGCTGCCCGCCGCCCCGCCTCCCGCCGCCTCCGCCGGCAGCCTCACTCGTCTCAGCCAGCCCTCCGGGACACG
This sequence comes from Emiliania huxleyi CCMP1516, assembly GCF_000372725.1. Classification (NCBI taxonomy): domain Eukaryota; phylum Haptophyta; order Isochrysidales; family Noelaerhabdaceae; genus Emiliania; species Emiliania huxleyi. Next base: position 50,550 of record NW_005200063.1, on the reverse strand, counting down.
CCCGAGCACCGCCTAATCACCAACGACCAATCAATCAAGTCACCAGCACCCACCCCTTCAGGACCCGCCCAAGCACCGCCTCGACTGTGCCGCCCAGCCGGAGGGACGGGTCCACCACCAGCTCGCCTGTTCACAGCAGCACGTGAGCAGCGCCTCCCCACAGCCGTAGCGGCGCCGCGTAGCAGCTCGCCCGGCGCCGCCTCTCCGTCCGCGGGTTGCCAGGCGAGGTGCGGCAGCAGCGCGGGAGGGAGAGGGCGCGAATCCGCCTTGGTGGTGCGGGCCACGTTCGCCATCGAAGCCGCGAGCACCGCCGTCGGCCAGACGTACGCCGCCGCAGACCTTGCCTGAGGGTGCTTCGCCACGACCCAGTCGGAGTGGAGGGAGGCTGGGACGGCGCTCGGCGCCTGCTCTCGAGCGGCGGCGTCGGCGGCGTGCGGCGGCTCCGGCTCGCGCGGCCACGGCTCGGGCGATGCGGAGGAGCGAGACCCGAGAGCGACACCGACGTGCGCCGCGCCGCCCCCGGCGAGCACCGGGTCGCCCGTCCACAGGTCAACGTCAAAGATGACGAGCGGCGGGTGGCCCGAGGAGAGGACCGCCTTGAGGTCAGCGGCCGAGGCCCTGTGCACCGCGCGGGCCGCGTACCCAAACGACGCGGCCAGCTCCACCAAGTGGGAGGCGGACCAGCAAGAGCCGTTGTGCGTGTGGCCGAGGGCGATTGCCACGTCCAGGAGCCGCCGAGGCGTCGTCGGCGCGCAGCTGAAGCGAGACACGTGCGGCTCCAGCCGCTGGAGCGACTCGTCCTTGTCGCACACGAGCGCCGTCGGGTTGGCCGAGTCGTGGGCGTGCCAGTAGTCCATCACCATGCCGAGACAGAACAGAGCGCAGGCCGTTCCTGGAAGCTGCACCCGGTGCGGCACATCGATAAGAGCGTCCGGCATGAGCGATGGCGCACGGTACGCCAAATCGGCTGTGCAAGTGTGGCGGCGGTGTGCCCGGCCACACCGAGGCCGTCGTCGTAGAGCCGCTTGCGAACGCTCGATGGCTCCGAGGATGCGGCGAAACCTTGTCCAAGCTGCGTGTCGGACGGCCCGGGCCGCAAAATCGAAGAGGTTCAAAATAATCCCAGAGATACTGCGAAGAGAGATAGGAAGAGGCAGACTCCCTAGGGTGGGCGACGGCTAGCGCACCACACACCTCTCCTTAAAATCCATGTGTGGTGGCGGCGTGCCGTCCTCCCATCCCTCCTTGGGCTGTCTGTTTTCTTTCTTTCTTTTACCACTTGACCCCAAGGGAAAAAAATCCCCCTCCCGGTTTCGTAGGAGCTCAACACTGAAGAATCCTGTTGGGCACCCAGGGGAGGGATGGGAGAGCAGGGGATGAGAGATGACCACGTGCCTCCCCGTGTTTGCAGCCTGGCGTTTGTGCCCCAAGGGGGGTGGGAGGACGGCACGCCGCCACCACATCAAGGATTTCACGGGGGGATTTTGCAGCGCGTTCAACCTTCCTGCGGGCGCGCGTATTGATCGTGGAATTGCTTCCAAAGGAAGGCCCTGCGGCAGCACCGTAAAGCCAACCTTGCCAACCTCGCAATGGCCTCGCCGCCGTCGCCGTCGGCACCCCCTTTCCCCCCCAACGGGGTGACGCTCGCCAACCTGCAGAATGGCCAGGCGCTCGACGCCTTCTACCTTCTCGTGTGCGGCGTCTTCGTCTTCTTCATGCAGTGCGGGTTCGCGCTGCTCGAGGCAGGCACCGTGCGAAGCAAGAACACCAAGAACATCCTGCTCAAGAACCTGCTGGACGCCTGCATCGGTGCCATCATCTGGTGGGCCTGGGGCTTTGGCGTCGCCTACGGCGACTCGGGCAACAGCGACGGGAACACATTCATCGGAACGGCCCCTAACAACGGTGGGCCCTTCCTGGCGGTCGGCTGGGCTGGAGAGGACTCGCAGAACAACGGCACAACGATGACGCTCTGGCAAGCGCCTCCTCCTCCCCCGCTCGCACAGCCGCTCCGCGCGCGCCCCGCAGCGCGGCTGCCCTGTGCCCACCCTCGACTCTCCGCCCCTCCCGCCCGCGCAGGTTCTTCCAGTGAGTCCTCCCTGCGCGCCGCCGCCCCAGCCGCCACCGCGCAGAGCCACTCCCCACCAGCATCGTAGCGGCGGCCCCTGATCGCGACCCCTCGCGCAAGGTATGTCTTCGCGGCCACCGCTGCCACCATCGTCTCCGGTGCCGTCGCCGAGCGCTGCGCCCTCGAGGCATACCTCATCTACACCACCGTGCTCACCGGCTTCATCTACCCCGTCGTCGTTCACTGGGTCTGGTGCAACAACGGCTTCCTCTCGGGCGCCTTCACCGAGGACAAGGACAAGACGATCCTCGGCGGCTGCATCGACTTTGCGGGCTCGGGCGTGGTGCACTTGACGGGTGGTGTGGCGGCGCTCTGCGGCGCCATCGCTATTGGCCCTCGCTTGGGCCGATTCGACGCCGACGGCAAGGTGGTGCCGATGCCCGGCCATTCAGCCCCCTTCCAGGTTCTCGGCACCTTCATTCTCTGGATGGGCTGGTACGGCTTCAACCCGGGCTCCACCCTCGGCATCACCCCCGCCGGGTACGGCACCATCATGGCGCGCGCCGCCATGTGCACCACCCTCTCCGCCGCCGTGGGCGGCATCACCGTCGTCTTCTTCGACCGCATCTTCTCCCAGACATACGACGTGGCCATGGTCTGCAACGGCATCCTCGCCGGCCTCGTCTCCATCACTGCAGGCTGCGCCTGCATGCTCCCTTGGGCCGCCTTCCTCACCGGCTTCATCGGAGCATTCGTCTACTACGGCGCCTCTAAGCTCCTCCTCAAGCTGCAGATCGACGACCCGCTCGACGCCTTTGCGGTGCACGGCGCCTGCGGCTTCTGGGGCGTGCTGGCCGTTGGCTGGTTTGGGCATTACGACTACCTATCTTTCGGCTGGGACGGCAAGAACGGGGACGTGGCCGGCAAGGCGCACTATGGCATCATCTACGGCGGCGGCATGCTCTTCTCCGCGCAGCTCGTCGCGCTCATCATCGAGGTTGCCTGGGTGGGCGGCCTGACGGCGCTTCTCTTCTTCGCCCTCAAGAAGACCGGGCTGCTTCGCGTCTCGCGCGAGATCGAGGAGGTGGGCATGGACTCCAGCAAGCACGGCGGCTCCGCGTACCACAACTGAGCGTCACTGGGACGGCGCCAGGCCGTAGGACGCACTTGCATCCCTATCGCGCGCTCCTCACCCGCGCGCCGCTCTGTGCAGCTTGAACGGGAAAGCGCGAGCTCGCAGCGCGGGCCAGCCACTGTCAGTGGCGCGGGCCGACTGTTATGTGCCCAAGGGGAAGGAGCGCGGCAGGGGCGTCTGTGCACATGCACATGCGCATGTAGTATTTATTGGGAGGGGTGGGCGCCGCGCGGAGCACGTGTGTGTAGTACAGTAGTAGAGAGCGGCGCATGCGCTACGGTGGGGAGCTGAGGGCTTTCGGTCCCTAATTTTAGTGCAGTCATGTTGCGCGCGTTTTCTTTGGAGCCTCAGCCTCCTTCGTTTGTGTGGCTCGCTTCCTCCCGCTGCGACTCGTGTCGCCGACCCTCGTCGTCGACGCCCCTAGTACCGTAAGCTCCTCCTCCTCCCTCTCCGCCCGCAATGGACTCCGTGAGCACGGACCTCGCGCATCTGCTCAGCTCGCTCCGCCTCGAGGCGCTCGCGCCCGCCTTTGCCGAGGAGGCGATCACCGACGTTGCGCTCCTCACTTCGATGGGGCGCGAGATGCTGCTCGAGAACCTGGACGAGATTGGCATCGAGACGTCCGACGCCACCACGCTGGCGGACGCCCTCTTCCCGCCCTCGCCTGCGCCTGCCGCCGCTCCCGCCACTCCCGCCGCCGCTCCTGCGCCGTCCAACGGCCACATCGTCGATGCCAGCCCCGGCGGCGACGCGTCCGGCGGCGGCGGCGGCGGCGCGGCAGTGAGCGCCGAGGAGGAGAGCGCGCACGAGGTTGCCCAGTGGCTGCTCAAGCCGTACCTCGTCATCGACCCTGGCGAGCTCAAGTCCAAGGTGCTCCGGCTGACGCGGGAGGCGAACCGGCACCAGCACGCGGGGCTGCACGCGAACGCGGCCGCCACCTACACCCAGGCCCTCGCGCTCGAGCCGCCCAATGCGCGCGCCGTCGCCGCCCTCTACTACAACCGCTCCGCCGCGCACCGCGCCCTCGGCCGGCACTGGGAGGCGGCGCGCGACGCGAGGCTGGCGGCGCAGGCGGAGCCGCGCGCGGAGCCGCGCCGCACCGCCGCGGCCTGGTGGCGCGCCGCCGACGCCGCCCTCGCTTCGGGCGACGGCGAGGGGGCGGCCGAGGCGGTGGCGCTGGGGCTCAAGGCCGACCCGAGCAGCGCGCCGCTCAAGCAGCTGCAGGCAAAAATGCGCGCCGACGCGGCGGGGCTATGAGGGGCGAGAAAAAAATTGCCGCGCCCGTCGGCTCTCGCCCCGGCGGGTGGGTGGCGTGTGGCACACTTCAGCACCCTGGGATCTCGCTGGGGCCGCCGCCGCCGCCACGTCGCACGTGACATGCTCATGTCTCATGTGTGAGTCTCAAACTACACAACTGTTCCCCCTGGCGAGGCGCTCCTCGGACCTCAAAACAAATTGCTAACAATCTCGATCGGACCTCGCCTCCTCGAAAAAAAGAGGGGAAGAACCAGGTTGTGGTTGAGGACCGAGGACGAAGAGGACCCGGTTCGGTTCTTTCACGGCGGAGCAGGTCGTCAATTAGCTTCAGCTTGCAGCAGCCCCTGCGGCGAGCGGCGAGGCCGAGGCCACGAGGAATGACCTGATATCTCTTCGCTCCTCCTCAAGGCCGGCCAAGCAGCCAAGGGCGACACACTTCGGCCCTGTGCACACTCTCAGCCTGTGCTTGCCAGAACCCAAAAACAATGGTGGCCGTCGCCGATGACTCTCTCATCGCCACAGCGATCCGCTCGTACGCTCGGCTCATCAAGCGGCGGAGCCGCCTCGTCGTTGCCTTCTGGCTCGTTTTTCTCGCAGCGACTGCGCCGTTCGCTCCCGGCATCTTCTCGGCGACGACGCAAGAGTTCACGCCGCCTCCGTCGAGTGCGGCGCACCAGGCCAACGCGGCGCTGCAGGCGCAGTTCCCTGTCGCCGGCCGCGCGACGCAGTTTGTCGTCCTCCTCTCCACGCGGGACGGCTCTTCAGTGCTCGAGTCGGCCGACGCGCGGGCGGCGTCGGACACGCTCGAGGCCGTCGCGCGCAACCACTCGCTGACGCACGACGTCGCCGGCTACTACCCGCTCCTCAAGCTCGGGATGCGGCCGCAGGACCTCGCTCCCAGCTTTGTCTCCAACTCGTCGTCGTCGACTCTGATCGAGGTGGAGTGCTCCACCTACATGACGGACCAGCCGACCATCGACTACCTGCACTGGCTCGAGGAGCGGGTGGACGAGCTGCAGGCGGCACACGGCTCCTCGCTCGAGGTCGACCTCCTCGGCGCCCCGCTCATCATCGAGGAGGCTGCCGACACCGCGATGAGCGACCTGGAGCACATGGACGCGATCGTGCTGCCGCTCTCCTTCGCCATCCTCGCGGGCGTCATCGGCTCCTTCCGCCTGCTGCTCGTGCCGCTCCTCACCATCGGCGTCGCCGCCGCCGGCGCCTTTGGCATCACGGCGCTGATTGCCCGCGCGACGCCCATCTTCACGATCACGCCCTCGCTGATGATGTCGATTCTGATCGCGATGAGTATCGACTACGCGCTCTTCCTACTCACCCGCTTCCGGCAGGAGCGGCTCCAGGGCAGGTCGGTGCCCGCCGCCGTCGAGGTGACGCTCCAGACCGCCGGCATGACCGTCCTCGTCTCCGGCCTCACCCTCGCCGCATCCTTCGTCGCGCTCCTCTTCTTCCCCATCTCGGTGCCCTCGCCGCCGCCTCCCTCTGCTCCTCACCCCGAGAGAGCTCACACTCCCTCTGCTCCTCACCCCGAGAGAGCTCACACTCCCTCTGCTCCTCACCCCGAGAGAGCTCACACCCCCTCTGCTCCTCACCCCGAGAGAGCGCACTCCCCCTCTCGCGCGAGCAGGTCATCTCCTCGCTCGGCATCGGCTGCACCCTCGCCCTCCTCCTCGTCCTCGCCGTCAACCTCTCCCTCGTCCCCGCCCTCCTGCTCTCCTTCCCCGCCTTCTTTGGTGCGCGCGAGCCCTGCTGCTGCGGCCCGCTCGCCGCGCTCTGCCGCCGCCGCTACGCCGACGACGACTCGCCGCCGCCGCTCGCATCGCTCGAAGAGGGCGGCGCCGCGCCGCAGGGGCCGACCCTCGACTCCGCCTTTGAGCGCCTCACTGCCGCCACGGACCAGGGCGGCGACAGGCGGTCGGCGCTGCCTGCCCCGGAGGCGTTGAGCTGCCCGCAGCGCTTCTGGTGGCGGCTGAGCGGCCTCACGACGCGCTGGCCGCTCAACCTGCTCTGCGTCGCCGCGCTGCTCGGCCTGACGGTGCCGCTCGGCCTCACCGCCACCACGCTCGCCACGACAGACGGCTGGGACCAAGCCATCCCTCGCGGCTCTGCGCTCGGCGCCGCTTTCGAGCGGATGGGGCGCGAGTTCGGCGCCGGCCACCTCAACCCGTACTCCATCCTGCTGCGGCCGCGCACCGGCTCCGCCACCTCGCGCCACTTCTTCTCTTCCGTCGCCAGCGCGCTCGCTGAGTTCGAGGCGGAGCCGGCGCTGCGCGTCGGCGGCGGCGGCGGCGCCGGCTTCGAGATCGACTCGCTCGCGTACAAGAGCGGCACGCCCGTCCCGTGGCTGCTCTACGAGACGTGCGAGCTCGTGCCGCACCGCCCGGCCGACGGAGCCGCGCTGGAGGCGTCGCCGCCCTCTCCGTCTCTCGCCTCGCTCGGAGCCGAGCGGCGCGAGGCTCTGCGCGCCGCCGGCGGCCTCGCGGAGCAGCTCTTCGCGCCGCTCGCCGCGGGCGGCGACCCGCTCGGCCCGCTCTGCGCCGGGCTGCGCTACGCGAAGCGGCGCTTCCTCAACGACGACGGGAGCGCCGCGATGGCGATGGTCGTGATGGACGTCGACCCGCTCGGCGCCGAGGGCGACGCGTGGCTGCACGCGGCGCGCGACACCCTCGCGCGCGTCTCGGTCACATTCGACATCGATGCCTCCATCTCCGGCGTGCCGGGCGACATCTACGACTGCAAGGACGCGGTCTTCGCCCTGATGCCCGTGATGGTCGCGGTGATGGCGCTGCTGGTGCTGCTGCTCGTCGGCTGCACGTTTGGCTCGCTCGTCATCCCGCTCCGCTCGGTGGTCTCGATCGGCGTCACCGTCACGTGGGCGTACGGCGCGGCGGTGCTCACCTACCAGCACGGCTGGCTCGAGTGGACCGGGCTGGGCGGGCTGGCGCGGACCGACTCGCAGATGTGGCTCGTGCCCGTGATCTCGCTCCCCATCCTGGTCGGCATCTCCCTCGACTACGACATCTTCCTGCTCGCGCGCGTCGCCGAGCTGCGCGGCAAGGGCGCGACCACGCAGCAGGCGATCCGGCACGGCGTCACCTCGACCGGCTCCATCATCTCCTCGGCGGGCCTCATCATGGCCATCGCCTTTTCGGGGCTGCTCTTCTCGGCCAACCCGACGCTCGACATGGTGGCCTTCTACCTCGTCTTCGCGGTGCTCGCCGACACGTTTGTGATGCGGCCCCTGCTCGTGCCCGCCGCCATGGCGCTGCTCGGCGAGGCGAACTGGTGGCCGCAGGCGCCGACCCAGCGCGCCGCCAAGCCGCCCGCGGAGACGGCCGGCGTGGCGCCGTTGCGCTGCAGCGCGGCGGGCGCAGCCGCGCCGCCCGCGCTGGCGGCGGCGCTCGGGCGCTAGTTCAGTAGTGGCCGTCTTGTGTCCAATGTACTGCATGATTAGCGGCGAGGTTCCTATCAGGTTCACTCCTAGGTTCACTCCGCACACGCCTCGAAAAAGAAAACCTCAGGCAGCAAATAAAGACGCAGCTGGCTCCTCGTACACCTCCTCCGCAACTCCGCTCTATATGGCTAGAAGGCTAAAGAGCCGTGTCGCTTTTCGTTGTCACTCTTGCCACTCTCGAATCCGCCCGCGCAGCGCGTGGTTTGGGAAGGTGTGCGTGTGCTGGAGCGCCTCGCCCGTCATCGGGCTCGTCGACTTGGTCGCGAGCCAGCGCTCGATCTGCTTCCGCTCGTAGGAATGGCCGTCCGCCGCCATCACCGGGTCGCTCATCACCTCGGTCGTGATCGGGCAGATGAAGTCGGCCGGCGGCGGCTCCTCCTCCCTAGGCAGCGCCTCCGGCTGGGGCGACTGCTCCTCCGCCACCCGCCTCTCCTCCTCCAGCCTCGCGCTCTCCTGGAGCGCCGCCGCCAACTCGGCCTCCTCTGCCGCCGCCACCGCCTCCCCCTCCGCCGCCGCAATCACCTCTGCCCCCTCGCCTTCCGGTTCCTGCGACGGCCCGGCGCCGCTCCCCCCGCCCCTGCCCTTCTTCTTCTTCTTCTTCTTGGCCTTGCGCTCCTTGGCGCGCTGCTCCGCCTCCTTCTCCGCCTCCTCATCCGCCAGAAGCGCTTCCGCGTTCCGATCCGCCTCCGCCGCCGCCGCCGCCATCTCAGCCTCTCTTGCCGCCGCCTCCGCCGCCCTAGCCTGGGCTCGCATGCTCGCAGGCGAGAGGCGGAGGACGGTGGTCGTGGAGTCGAAGGCCTCGTCGCCGATCTTGGCGGTGGTTGGCACGGTGACGCGGGCGAGGGAGCATTCGGCGAAGGCGAAGTTGTCGATGGAGACGAGGCTGGCGGGGAAGGTGACGGAGGCGAGGGAGGAGCAGCGGTAGAAGGCGAAGTCGCCGATGGAGACGAGGCCGGCGGGGAAGGTGACGGAGGTAAGGAAGGAGCAGCCATCGAAGGATTCGAAGTCGATGGAGGTGAGGCTGGCGGGGAGGGTGATGGAGACGAGGGCGGAGCAGTCGGAGAAGGCGCCGACAGCGATGGTGGTGATGCCCTCCGGCACGGTGGCATGTCCCTGCGCGTCGATTGAAGGCCGCACCGCCCAAAAGTTTATGGCCCGCACTGCTGCCTTTGACGCGTCGTTGAGGGGGCAGCCGAAGAATGCACAATCGCCAATCGAGAGGCCACCGGGTAGGCCGGCGGGGAAGGTGACGGTGGTGAGGGAGGAGCAGCCCTCGAAGGCGAGGCTGCCGATGAAGGTCAGGTCGGCAGAGAAGATGACAGAGGTGAGGGCGGAGCAGCTGCGGAAGGCATGCTCGCCGATGGAGGTAAGGGCGGCGGGGAAGGTGACGGAGGCGAGGGCGGAGCAGCGGCTGAAGGCTTGCAGGCCGATGGAGGTGAGGCTGGCGGGGAGGGTGACGTGGGCAAGGGCGGTGCAGCCGTCGAAGGCACCCGCGTCGATGGAGGTGAGGCTGGCGGGGAGGTCGACGGAGGAGAGGGAGGGGCAGCTGGAGAAGGCGGACTCGCCGACCGAGGCGAGGCCCTCCGGCACAGTGGCGTGCCCCTGCGTGTCGATTGAAGGCCGCACCGCCCAAAAGTTGATGGCCCGCACTGCTGCCTTCGACGCGTCGTTGATGGGGCAGTCTTGGAAGGCTCTGTCGCCGATCGAGAGGCCATCGGGCAGCGGCAGCGTGATGGAGGCAAGGGCGGAGCAGCGGCGGAAGGCGTAATCGTCAATGGAGGTGAGGCCGGCGGGGAAGTTGATGGAGGAGAGGGAGGGGCAGCGGGAGAAGGCGCTTCTGCCGATGGAGACGAGGCTGCGCGGGAAGGCGACCGAGACGAGAGAGGTGTGGAGCTGAAACGCCTCGTACGGCAGGTGCGTCATGCCTTCGGGGAGCAGCGCGTGCCCGTCGGTGATGACGACCTGCCAGCCGCCCACTTCAATAGTCTCGGAGCCGGGTGGCGGCGCGGTGCCGCTCGGCGGCGGCGGAGAAGGCGTCGAGGCGGTCATCGCTGTGCCGCGGGAAAAAAATCACTGCGGCTATCCGCCAGGAATAGGGCTCTCTACGTCCTTCCAAAATCCTGCTCGTGCAGGTGGGGACCCTGTCCTCGTCCCATCCCTCGTTTGGCGTGTCTGTTTTCTTTGTTTTTTTTTAGGGCTCTCTAGCCCATGGGCTAGAGCGCGCCAGTCCGCGCTCTAGCCGGTAACCCGATGCCAATCATCCGGCCCGCTGGGTGTGCTTCTTAGCCCCCCGGCCCTGGATGTGCGGTTGCCAACTGCACTCCAAGTGCTCCAAGTGCGCAAGGGATCGGCAGGCGGCGGCGTCGTCGCAGAACGAGGCAGAGGAGAGCGACGAGACAGAGGATGAAGCGACAGCACTCAGCAGAGAGAACTACGAGAGTGTCCTGTTTGCCAACAAGATACCAACGAGAGGTGGGACGACCGCGAGGTGGCATGAAGGTTGCAGCGAGAATCGGCGATGCGTCTCAACCTGTGGGTCGCAAGAGATGACGAGTCAAATCGGGCTTACGCTTGCGGCGGTGCTGCTGGTCGCCGACACCCGGCTGCTCAATCGCCTTGTTCCTCTCAGCGGAGCGGCGGCGGGCCTCCTTCTCCTTCTTTCTCGTCGAGCGAGGCCGTCAATGCGCGCGTGCGCCTTGGAGGCCTGCGGCAGAGAGAGAGAACCAAAGGGGAATCCCCCCGGATAGAATCGGGGCACTACCCCACCCTTAACCGCACGGGAGAGAGAAGGACGCCTCGCTCATCGTCAGCGGCTCGCCGCCCTTCATGCACCGCTCAGCATCGCGGAGGCGGCTAGCACTGTCGCGCTTGAATGCCGGCATTCAAGCGATCTCTCTTGTCCCGTGCCCAGTGAATCGTGTCGTGCGCTTTGTAAAATTCTTTTCTGTCAGCGATCGATGGCAGCAGGTGGCTCCCCGGCCTCGGTTCACCGCACCCGTAACGCCCGCAGCTTCTGGCGCCGACGCCACGCATCCTACTGCTGCACGCCAGTGTGCGTGACGGACGGCGGCACAGTCGGCCGCAGGACACTAGCCACTCGGCATCTTCGCGCTGGCGAAATAGTCCTAACAGAGGCACCGGTGCTGCGAGGCGGCTGTGCTGTCGACCGCTGCCCAGGCTGCGGCGAACGCACTGGAGGCTGCTCAGGAGAGCCGTCCGGGTGCCGCTGGCCGGCCGTGCCCGCGGCGGCGAGGGAGTGGCACCGCGGTGCGAGTGCGAAGGCGGCGACGATGCGGGGCGGCGAGAGGGAGAATGGAGTGCGCGTGTGCAGCCTCTTCGCCATGGTTGCGCAGGCGGCGGCCGGCCACCGAGGCCGCCGCCGCGTACGCCGGCGGGCCACGCACACAGACACGTGCGGCGCACGCTCCTTAGGCTGCCGCCGCCCCATCACTTTGCCGTTGGCTGCTATCGCACCTCGAGCCGGCGGCGAGCTGCGGCGGCGAGGTGCAGGAGGCGGGCGAGGAGGAGGAGGCGCTCTCCCGTAGCACGCGCGACTTTGCGCGGCTGTTTGCGCGGCACGTGCCGCTGGCCGAGGGCGTCGTGGCGGAGGTTTATCTCGGCTAATCTCGTCCGGGGTCCTACCTTCGCACACGCGGCCGTCCTCACGCCCCGCCCTGCTCACAGCTGCTGCTGCGGCTGCAGACGAACCTCTTCACGATCGACGAGCGCAGCGTCGGCATCTACAGCGCCGCCTGCCTGCTCGAGCACTCTTGCGCGCCCAACGCGAGCGTGGGCGTCCGCCGCGCCGGCGGCGGCGCGGCCCTCGAGGTAGTGGCGAGGCGGCCGATCGAAGCGGGCGAGGCGATCTCGTTCTCCTACCTCGACGAGGCGTGGCTGGCGGCGGCGGCCGTGCGGCAGCGGCGCGAGCGCCTCGAGCGCGAGCTCGGCTTCTGGTGCCTCTGCACCCGTTGCGAGCGAGAGATGGCTGCGTTGGGCGGCTAGCAGCGAGGAGGAACGTCGGTGAGTCGGAGGGCAGGCAAGGTAAGGTAAGGTAAACTTCTTCACACACTTGGGTGGAGGGGGGCGACCCTTGCGTCTCCACCTCTCTAGACGACGACAGGAGGGCACACGTGGTGCACCCAGTCGGCAGGAGGGAGGAGCCAGGGGACGCCAAGCCAGGATGGAACTCTAAGCCCCAGTACCGTCTAGATACGGCTCTCTCTCTACACTCTAGCTAGGCCCTCTAGGGACGAGGGCGGGGCGGCGCTTGGCGCGGGGTTTTTCGGCGGCGGCGGGCGCCAAATTGTCTTTTTCTTTTTTCGTTTTGTGGTGCACATACGTGTGTGTGCCCTCCGTGTGGAGATGTGCCCCAGATTCTTCGGTCAGGTAAGCAAGATTTAGACTTGCACGCTGTCTCACGCTGTGCTGGTGAATCCGAGGCTGAGCTCAGTGTATGCCGAGCCAAGCAGAGCGGGCATGACGTAGTAGAAGTACATCCAGCCGAGGCAGACGGCGACCAAGTTGAGCCCCACACCCTGCGCGGCCATGAAGCGGATGGAGACTCGGCCGGTGGAGAAGACGGTCATATTGGGCCCGCCAGCCATCGGGAGCATGAAGGCAAACGACGACGACAGCGCCACGCAGAGCAGCATGACCACAGGTGAGAATCCCGCCTTCGCAGCGGCTGCCACCACAATCGGTCCAAAGATGGCTGCGGTGGCCATGTTGGACACCACCTCAGTGACGAAGCAGACGACCAGCGTGATGACAAAGAGCAGCGCCGCGTGGCCAAGGCCGAGACTACACAGGCAGTCAGCGATCACACCGGCTAAGCCGCAGCGCACAGTGCCATGCGCGACCATGTACCCCCCGCCGAATATGAAGAGGATCTCCCACTTAAAGTTCGCCTTGACCGCGTCCCAATCGAGGATGCAGCGCGGCGGCGGCGCCGCCCCGAGACCCTTTGGGACGCTGTCGTAAGCTGCCGCCGCAGCGCTCGTGCAGCGCGTCGCGCCCACCCTGCGCCGCAGCGACGCGGGCAGCGAGCGCCCGCACGGCACCAGAAACAGCGGCAGCGTCATTGCCAGCCCGATTGCACCCGAGTTGAGCGAGGGCGCGACGTACGGCTTCCACCACGACGCCGTAAACCAGAGCAAGATGAGGGCGCCGAGGTCTGCGCAAAGCACCAACTCCTCGTACGACCACGCGCCCAGCGCGTCTCGCGAGCGCGTGAAGGCCCGCAGGTCGTCGACCTGGAGGGGCGTGCGCGCGCGCCAGACGAAGCGTACACATATCGCGAGCCACGTGACGACGAGCAGGCACCCGGAGAGCGGCAGCGCCGCCAGCGTGAAGGTCGCAAAGGAGAACTCGGGCTCGTCCGGCCAGAAGAGCGAGTACTGAGAGAGGAAGATGGCGTTTGTGGGGGTGCCGACGGGCGTGGCGATGCCGCCGATCGTCGCCGCGTAGCCGATGGCCAGCAGGAAGCCCGACTGGAAGCGCTCGGTGCCGGGCGGCAGGCTGGCGAGAAACGCATCCGCCACAGGCAGCATAGCAAGGGTGGTGGCCGTGTTTGAGATCATCATTGACAGCAGCCACGTCGAGCCCATGAAGCCCGCGATGAGCGCCGCCATGCCGCCGCCGCCCACGAGAGCCACGACGGAGAAGGCGATGCGGCGATGCATGCCCCACCGCTCCACTGCCAGTCCGACCAGGAAACCCGCCACGAAAAGCATCGACGTGGCGTCGAAGAAGACCTTTGCCAGCTCGGAAGCGGAGCAAACGCCGAGGAGCGGATACAGGACCATCGGCAGCAACGACGTGATAGGCAGAGGCAGCACCTCTGTCACCCACCACAACGCCATGACGCCCAGCACCGCAGCGCCGCGCGCGACCTCGGGTCGCCCGCTCTCCACCAGCGCTGGCGCAAGCAGCATCGCCAGCGTCACGCCCAGCACAGCCAGCGTCTGTTTCGTCGCTGGCGTCGATGGCGGGGTGTGAGTCGGTTCGGATGGTGAAACCTTGCGGCCGGCAGCCTCTGTGATCATCGCTTCGGACGCGTTCACCGACACGGATGATTCGATGTCGCCTAACTCGTTGGCTGGCGACAGAGGCGGAGTCGGCATGCAAGCGCTCGGGCAGTGCTTGACGAGCCTGTCCTGGCCTTGGCAAACAACCGTCACCAGACTTGGAGCACTTGGAGCAAATGGAGACCAGACGGACCTTGCCGTCGCACAACCCTCGTTTCCTTGCCGAGAAGAATTCAGCCTTGCTGTGCCGACGACCCTCCAATTTTATGAGAAGAGAACAAAGGGAGTGACAAATCTCTCTCTCAGCACGCTGACGCGACAACAAGAAAACGCGGGTTGTCCTTTAAAATTTTTCACTCTTTTTGGGCCGCTTTCGTGTGTGAGCTCAAGAAATAAGACTGTGAGCTCTGTGTCTTGATCTGCGAACAACAATCAATCAACATACCTCCTCGTGTATGCCGATGGCAGCCCATGTGGCGGACGGCATGCACTGGGGTGTTCATGGGGTCCCGTACCATGCGGAATCGACCCTATCCAGTGCTCAAGTGCTGAATTCGTTTTGGTGTGCGTGAAGGGCGAAAACTCAACGCTGAATCGAGGGTGAGAAACTTGGCGTGTCTGCAAGTGCCACATATGCGCGCGTCCGTGCTGCCGCCGACGGCAGCAGCGCCGGCGGGTGCCGCGCCAAGAGCGGCCGGCACGGATGGGGCGCTGGCGGAGGCAAGGTTGCACCGCTGGAGGCCTGGCTCGAATCACCGCCGGAGGCTCGGCTCGCTTCTCGGCGTCGATGATATGGCCACTCGCTTTGCTTCTGAAGCACCCGCGGACAGCTGCCTCCCGTCAAGGCACCACCTCACTAAAACGCTCGACACCAATCGCCCGCGACGCTCGACGCCAGTTGCAGCGCACTCCATAATACCGCGTTTTGCGAGTTGTCTTCTTTTATGTAGTATGGGCGGTCTGTCGCGTGCGAACCGATCGCCTTCTTCATCGGATCAAACTCGATATTACGCATCCGCGTTCATCGGATCGAAATTATGGCGGGCGCGAATGAAGACTTCTCCCTAGACAGATTGGAAGGAAGAATTTTGAACACCTCGAGAAGCCCGATTCACACATCACGCGCCAAGCGGGAGGAAGTGGACGGGCGGGGCCCTGAGCCGACCTAGCCGCCAAACGGAATGGGCGCCCAACGCGCGCGCGCCGGATCCTTACCACCACCATGATCGGGAGGCGGCCAGGGCTCATAGACTCGGTCGAAAGACCCCAGATTGGCACCTGTGCCTCTCTGGACAGGGTGGCCCGCCCGCCACAAAGACTCCTGGAATTGCGACTCGCCGCTTTCCTCCCGCTGTGATTTTGTGTAAGCTCTGTGTCTTGATCTGCTAACAACAAACCTCCAACGCGAAAATAGAGCGCGGGGAGCGATTATCTGTAGCAGCCCCCTGGGATGGGGACAGCACCCAAAAACTGCCCCCGGCGGCATACAGCACTGCCAGCCAGCCTCTTCCTCCTCCTCAAGGGCTGTACTATAGGCCATATTGCGCCGCCTCCTACTGGCAGCCGGGCGGGCGCGCGCCGCGGGCGCCTCGGCGCGCGCACGGCTCGCAAAGTTCGAACGAGTACTGCCG
Organism: Emiliania huxleyi CCMP1516; assembly: GCF_000372725.1. Lineage (NCBI taxonomy): Eukaryota > Haptophyta > Isochrysidales > Noelaerhabdaceae > Emiliania > Emiliania huxleyi. Next base: position 34,961 of record NW_005200063.1, on the reverse strand, counting down.
CCCGGCCGCCTCAAGGCTGCCGGGCGGCAGTACTCGCCTCGCAAGGCGCGCACCGGCTGCTCTGGCTGCTGCGCCGGCGGCCGCTGCGCTGGCCGCTGCTGCGCCGGCTGGCGGGCGGTACGGCCGCCGGCGGCCGCTGCACCCGCGCCTTCCCTCGCGGGCGCGGTCCAACGAGTACTGCCGCCCGGCCGCCTCAAGGCTGCCGGACGGCAGTACTCGCCTCGCAATGCGCGCACCGGCTGATCTGGCTGCTGCGCCGGCGGCCGCTGCGCTGGCCGCTGCTGCGCCGGCTGGCGGGCGGTACGGCCGCCGGCGGCCGCTGCACCCGCGCCTTCCCTCGCGGGCGCCGTCGCGCCGCGCGCGCCCAACTGTGCTGGCACACGGCACGCGTCGTCACACAGCCGCGGAGAACAGGCGGTGCAGCGCGCGAAGCGCGCGCGATCTCGTACTTTTAAGGCTGGATCCGGCCATTCCAAGGGTACTCCCTCTCCCTCTCCCTCTCCCTCTCTCCCTCTCTCCCTCTCTCCCTCTCTCCCTCTCTCCCTCTCTCCCTCTCTCCCTCTCTCCCTCTCTCCCTCTCTCCCTCTCTCCCTCTCTCCCTCTCTCCCTCTCTCCCTCTCTCCCTCTCTCCCTCTCTCCCTCTCTCCCTC
>NW_005200063.1:32849-33998 GCF_000372725.1 Emiliania huxleyi CCMP1516 | reverse complement strand
AAGCCCAGTTCGACGATCGGCAGCCTCACCGAAGGTCGCGCCGCTGCGCAGCGAGAGCCAGGCTCGCCCGGCGAAGGTGACCAGAGAGTGCTCAACAAATACCAGAAAAAATCAGGGAGCTCAAGGAGTGCCACTGCCACCACCCAGGCCGCGGGAGCCGAACGGCGCCGAGGACAGCTCCCTCAGTGTCTCCGCGGCCCACCAGTGTACGGCGCCGTCCAGCCACTTTGGCGGCCAGCCACCGGTCGAGTTCTTCGAGTCTGGAGGACAGAAAGTCTGAAAGATTTTCATGCTCTATTTAGCGCACTTGGTCTCAAAGAGCAACTCCGTTCACACGTGATTCACAGCCTTGTTATTGAGAAGAAAATACGTCCTATGGCGCTGTGCGCTGGTCTGTGAGAGGTTGAGGTGCGAGCCCTGGAGGCCCTGGGAATGGGGGGAGACTACCCGCGGGCCTAGAAGGCCCGCGCGCAGGGGGGTGGGGCATTGAGACCGGTCATGAATGAGTGCGCGACACGCATGTTGCGAGCAGCGTTGTTGATGTTTTGCGCGTCGCCACAGACGGCGGCGCGCGAGAGCTGTTGCGAGTGGTGCTGGACAAAGCCCCGGGCGCTGCCGGAGGCTGTGCCGTAGTCGGTGCGGTCGACGGCGCTCGGGCTGCCGACCTCTTTGGCGAAGTTGTGGATGATTCTCTTGGTCGGCGGCGCGATGCCGCCCTTGTGCTCTTTGACCCAGCCTTTGCCGGTCGCATGGACGAGCGGGCCCTGTGACTTGTGGCCGCGCTCTTTGCACCCAAGAACCTGTTCACACCGAAGCATGAGTGAAGCACCAGCTGGGAAGGGGCTAGTCCTTCCTGCTGCTCGTCCAGCGCCAGCGAATGGCGAGCTCGCTCGGCTCCCTCCCTGCCTGTCTGCCCAGGAGTCCCACGCCGGAGCCGCCACGGGGACCCTCGAGCTCCTCCGCGCCGCTCCGCGTCACGGTCGGCAAGTGGCGGCGCGAGGGCGGCGTCGTGGCGTACGAGGTGAGCGTGGCAGTCGGCGAGGAGCAGTGGACGGTTTGGAAGCGATTCTCCGACTTCCGTTCGCTGCACAGCCTCTGCGCGCACACGCTGCGCCTCCCGCCGTTTGCACTCCCGCGGCTGCTGCTCCA
>NW_005200063.1:27930-32749 GCF_000372725.1 Emiliania huxleyi CCMP1516 | reverse complement strand
GGTGCGGGTGGTGCGGGGAGACGTGCAGGTGAGCTGCACGCGGCTGCGCCTCGTCCTCGCCGACGAGGAGAGACGGAGGCCGAGGTGCCGGTCCCGCCTTTGACCGCGCCTCTCTGACGGGGTTCAGCCCGTCTTCTGTAGGAGATGGGGGAGCTCGGCGCGGCGCCCTTCGAGGAGAGGGAGGAGCGGGCCGCCATCGTGCTGCACCAGCTCTACTCCGCCCTCGGCAGGGCGGGAGAGCCGACTGACCAGCCGAGTGGAGACGCGTCCCCTCCTCCCTCCTCCGCCGGCGCGGCCTCCTCCGCCGCGACGAGCGACGCGGGCGACGCGGCGGACGGCGGCGGAGGCCTGCCCGCGCCGCCGCGCCGGATGCGCAGGAAGAGCTCCTGGGTCGTCCGCGAGAAGGGGACGACCTTCCAGACCCACGCGCGCCAGCGGCCCGTCACGCCGCCGCCCAAGCGGAGGGCGGCGCCGCAGGAGGCTGCAGCGCCCTCCAGCGTGCCGCTCCGCCGCGCTGCAGACTCGCCCTCGGCCGCCCCTCCGCCCCCGTCCGCCCCGGCCGCCGCCCGGCCGCCGCGCCGCGTGACGATGGCGGAGAGCGCGACGGCGGGCCGGCCGGTGGACCGGAAGCAAGTGCGCGAGCTGGCGGCGGTGCTCAGCCGCCGCGCGACCAGCGGCAACCTCGCGGCCGCGCCGCCTCCGCGGCCGCGCGTCGCTGCGGGCCGGCAAGCCGAGGTCAACAAGGAGCTGCGGGCGATGCCGTCGGCGCTGCGGCAGCGGCAGCTCGCCGCCACGTCCCTTCGCTGACCCTTCCCTGACCCTTCTCGGAAGCTTCCTATACAGGCAGCGGCTGCTCGCTTTCACGTGCCGCATCCTGCCAAAGGCGCCGCGGGCGCGAGGCGGTCGAGGCGTGGTGCGGCCACTCGCCGCTCACTCACTCCGGGTGAGGAGCAGGTGCAGCTCAAGGCGGTCGAGGTCTGCTACGACCACCTCGGCCTGGCGATGGCGATCCCGATCGACGTCTCCTTCGCGGAGCTGGCGCTCATCTGGCTGCTGCTCGCCTTCCCGAACGCGCCGCGGAGGGGAGGGCTCGCGCGGCCGCTCCGCCAGGCGGGCCGGGCCTGACCGGCTTGGCGGCCCCGCGGGAGGCAGCCTTCCTTGTCGGTAGATGTATACACGTCTCGCCGCACGTGCAGTGTGTGTTCTGAGGCTGTTTGGGTGTACACGCATGGTGGTCTGATTCGACAGTGCTCGCTTTTCAAAGCAGCGGCGAGAGTGAAAGAGAGAGTGAGAGCGAGTTATGACTTTATTCTCTGCGAAACTAGGACCTCAACACACCTTTGGCCCAGGGCGAGAAGCTGAAGGCGGCGCCGGCGGTGACCGCTTGCGAGGACGAGCGCGACGACTCGCGCTCAAGGGCGCCCCGCCACTAGCTCCCGCCGCCGACGTACGCCTCGTCGAGAGGCCCCGCGTCCGCCGACGCGAGCGCCTTCCCCTCCTCGGCGCCGAACAGGGCCGAGTACCGCCCGAGCAGGAAGCCAAAGTGGTTCGCGCGCACCTTCGTGTCGCGCGTGTAGGTCGCCGTCTGGCGCATGCCGGCGGAGAGGCCGCGCCCCATCTCCTCGGCGGAGGCCATCCACCCGAGCCAGCGGTCCACCGCGGCGGAGCACGCCTCCGCCGCCGCGCTCGCCGCGTGGTCCGTGAGCGGCAGCCTCAGGTCGACCAGCAGCGGGCCGGCGGAGAGGGCCGAAGTCGCCTCCTTGGAGAGAGGCGGCGCCGCGACGGCGCCTTCGATCGACAGCAGCGCCGCCCTGGCCGCCTCCGCCTCCTCCGTGAAGTACGCCTCCGCAAAGTCCTTCCGGTTGCCGCCCTCTGCGAATGCCTCCCGCGTCTCTGGAGAAGGATAGTCGGCCAGCGTCGGGAGCGCAGGGTCGTAGCCAGACTCGGCGCGCGGGCGGTAGTCGATGTACAGGTCGACGCCGCCGTCCGAGACGCCGCAGCTCACGACGAGGTGCGGCACATCCGTCAGCGGGCCGCAGAAGGCGGCGACCGCCCCTCGCGAGACCTCGCCGCCCGAGAGAGTCAGGCCGGAGCACCAAGCCACGTTGGGCGCGCCAGGGCCCTCGTACGAGACAATCTTGCCCGGAGAGCCCGAAACGCCCGTGAAGTCGTCCGCATAGTCCTTGGGCGTCAGGCCACACTGGTCTGCGATCTTTGAGAGCGCCGCCTGCTGCCAGCCAGTCACGATTGACGCGGCACCTCCGACATCTGTGGCCGCGTCGCGAGTGGCCTCGGCATCGACCATGCTGATGCTGGTCGAGCAGCGGGCAAACGTGGGCTGCGGAGGCGTGCGAGGCACGACGAGGCCGAGCGAGAGCGCGGCGATCAGCGGCATGGCGGCAGGCGACCGAGGAGAGGGGCTTCGCGGGTGCGATGAGCTTCTCGCGCGAAGAAGAATTCCTGCACGCGCTTCCCCCTGACCTCCCTTGGGTTGTCCGTTTTCTTTCTTTCTTTTTCCCCGAAATCCGACGCGAATTCTTCTTTCTGAAGGGGGGAACAATCAATCAAGCCGCGCAAGGACAATTCGGCGGCAAACCAAAAGGAACACCGAGATGGTGCCCCGACGAGAGCCGCCGGCCGCTCATTGTGCCGCAGCCGGCAGACCTGCCGCCGACATGGAGCCCTCGCTCCCGCCGATCACGCGGGCCAGCACCACAGGCTCACAGGCCCGCTCGGTGACCTTCGAGCTGTCCAAGGTGGAGGAGCTGCTCGTGTGCTGTGAGGACAACCGAGGCCCGAGTTTTGTCGAAAGGCAGAGCGAATTCGACAGCGAGCGCTTGTCGTGCCCGAATCCAGACAACAAAGATGACCACGCCTGGTACCGCTCTCGCTATTGGAGCGGCGCGGCGGCTATCGCCGTGCTCCTCGTGGCTGCCGGCTCGAGTGCTTGCATCGCCTATTCTGTGGGAAGGCGCCATGGTGCAGCTGGCTGTGAGAGCAGCATTGCGAAATGAGCGTGCGGCAGTATGGCTCGAAGCAAGCACATCTTTGAGGCCGATGAGGGACTCTTCCTTCTGTCAGACGTGATCCACGTGTTTGATTCTCGTTTGCGCGTTGAAATCGCTCAGTCGCGCGGGAGCCGCCGCGGTGTGAGCTCTATTGTATCTGTGGCGTCTTTCGTTATTGTGTCGGTAGTTGACCAGTGTACATTTATCTCGAACGCCGCACCCCTGACTCAGCACCTTCTCCTTCCTCTCTTTGCCTACCTCCCACTGTTCGAATTGTGAGCTCCAAACCCAGGCCCCCCCTCCGCGCGTGGACGTCCCACCGACACAGACACATGCCGACACAACACGCAGTGCAAGCCAACAGACTCGATGGGCTCTCCAGAGCTGCTCAGCGCATCTCCTCCACTCCGAGCTTGTCGTCGCCCGCGACCGCGAAAGGCGCTGGCGCAGCCACCGCCCTGCCAACCACCATACCGGACACGCGCCGTGTGGGTGCCACCGTCCGTCGTCTCCCGCCCCCAACCTCCGCAAGACACACGTCATACTCGCACCATGCTGGCCAAGCGCACGGGTCCGCCTTTCGGCTGCTGGGAGAGGGAGGCGAGCGAACGCAAGAGCAGCTCCTACGCAACGAGAGAAGCAACGGCTGAGTGCTGTGGCGGGACGCTGATGTCTGACTCTGTCCCTCGCCCTCGCCGTTGTTTGCGCCGCAATCTCGCGCGATGCGCGGAGGAGTGCAGCGTGCTGTGCCTCGGCTCGACGGCGGTCCTCCAGGAGGCATTGCACCTGGAGCGGGCGGAGACGAGGTCAGGAGACAGCGACTCACAGAAAAGGGCGAGGGACGCGCCTGTCCTTCGAGAGTGGACAGCTCTCGCTTCAGCACCTCGCTCTCCACCGCACTCCCCGCTTCGAAGGCTTCAAGAGCGGCGCCGTTCCGGAAGTCGGCGTCGGCCCAGACCAGGTGAACCCACTCCTCGCCATCTTCCTCAAAGCCGGCCCGCTCGCCTCCGACGCGGCTCGAGCTGCGCGAAGGCATCCAACGCACATTCGCACCCATGAATCTGTCGCCGTCTACTCCCTCTTGGACGCTGCCCGATTGCGTTCCGGGCAGGCTCGAGCTCCGCGCCTCCGAGTCCATCAAAGACGTCCCGTGCGCATTCGCAAGCACGCGTTGCTCGTCGTCTGCTCCCTCTTGGAAGCATGGCTCTTGGGCGCCGGCCAGGCTCGAGCTGTGTGCCTCCCAATCCCCGCACGAGGCCATCCGACTCCACGCCAACGCACCACGCACGCTGCACGCACACGCACACACTGGGCACACGCACGCACAAGGGGCTCGCGCTCCCGCCTGCCTTCGAAGTCACTCCGGGGACGCGCGATTTGACATCCTTGATCGGCCGCGAAATTTGTTTACCTATACACAACGATTGTGTGTTTCTTTCTTCTCTCTCTTCTTCGATTTCGACACGGAGCGCTTTCAGGCATTCAGGGCGGCGGCGCACTCGCTCGGGGACAACGCGACCGTGATCGCCGCCACCGACCGCCGCACGAGGCCGGCCTCTTTCTTTGGCGGGCCTCTTCGCTCTTGTCACCAGTGCGTGCGCGAGACGGAGACTCCATGGAAGATCACGAGTCTCGCGGCAAGCGCCGTGCGCCTCAGAGAAAGAAATCGATCGGACCCGCATCCGCCCCCCCCCCCCCCTCCCGGGGGGGCGCCCAGGGCCTGGATGTGTGTTGAGGTTGATGACCCGGCGACCGCCTCGGCTCTCTCTCTCTCTCTCTCTCTCTCTCTCTCTCTCTCTCTCTCTCTCTCT
>NW_005200063.1:14385-27830 GCF_000372725.1 Emiliania huxleyi CCMP1516 | reverse complement strand
CTTTCTCTTATGGCACGGCACTTGCAGGCGGGCTAACCTGGACGTGCGCTTGCTGGCGAACCGTGTTAGTTAGTGTAATACATTAAAGTCTGATTTGGAGTGCGATCACGACGCGCCAAATCCGGATGTAGATCTCTGTTATGGAGTCTCCGCCTCTTCCTTATTTCCAGCGCAGCTGCTCAGTATGTGTGCGCCAACGACGCCTGTGGTGGCTCTCGTGTCTTCTTGTTTCCAGTCGTCCCAGCGCACTCGTCCCGTTCCCGTGTGGCGCCTGTAAAATTCTTTTCAGGTGAGGCGCCGCCGACGTGCCTCCATGGAGTCTCCGCCTCGCGCACGCACCGACGACGACGACGCCCCGCCCACGGACTGGCTGGGCGAGCTGCCGCCGGAGCTGCACCTCCGCATCCTCGAGGGCGTCGACGACTTCTCCGACTGCGCCGCCTTCAGCCTCGCGTCGCCGCGCCTCGGCCTCCTCGCGCAACGCAGCGGCCTGGCGCGCTTCAAGGACCCTCTCTTCGCCGTGGCGATGCGGCTGCTTCTCATCGAGCGTTTGATTGCCGGATCGTTCGTCGGGTCGTCCATCATACGGCCGACGCTTTGCGAGGCCACCCTTCGCGCCTACGCCGCCGACCGCCGCGCCACCGCCGACCACTTCCCGTGGCTTGCGAAGGTGAGCCCGGCGCTTTGCCTCTCGACAACGGTCGAAGGCGCTGACGAGCAACGCGCCGAGGCGTGGGCGCTGCGACGCGGCGAAGAGCGGGGCGCTGATCTGCGGGTGCGCTTCTTGAGGAGTGGCCTGGTGCGGCACTTCGAGGGCGGGCGAGGCGCGGAGCGGATGGTGCGCTTGGAGTTTGCTCACGGCGCCGTGCTGCACTTCGAGGGCGAGCGAGGTGCCGAGCGGATGGCGCGCGAGGAGTCTACCAACGGCATTGTGCGGTACTACGAGGGCGAGCCAGGCGCGGAGTGGGTTGTGCGCGTGGTGCTTGCCGACGGCGTGGTGCAGCACTACGAGGGCGAGCGAGGTGCGGGGCGGTTTGTGCGCAGGGAGTTCGCCGACGGCACCATGGAGCACTACGAGGGCGAGCTAGGCGCGGAGCGGCTGGTGCGGAAGGAGTCGCCCGACGGCACTGTGCGGTACTACGAGGGTGAGAAAGGCGCGGAGCGGGGCGTGCGCACGGTGTTTGCCAACGGCACTGTGCGGTACTACGAGGGCGAGCAAGGTGCGGAGCGGCTGGTGCGCATGGAGTTTGCCGACGGCATCGTGCAGTACTACGAGGGCGAGCGAGGTGCGGAGCGGCTGGTGCGGAAGGAGTCGCCCGACGGCGTTGTGCGGTACTACGAGGGCGAGCCAGGTGCGGAGCAGGTGGTGGGCGCCGAGGGCTAGTAAGAGCTCGAGTGGCGAGTCGCTTGCGTCGATGGCGATGCCTGTGGCTTATGGGCCGTCGTACCGCGTACCACACGCCACCACCAGACCACCACCACACACACACACACACACACACACACACACACACACACACACACACACACACACACTCACGCTGCTGCTGTTGCGTTCTCACGCTTTACGCAATTCTTGAGTGTTGTGCGAGGGAGTTTCGTTGTGAAATCATCCACAGCCGGGAGAGCGCCATCATGGATGATGGAACACGCAGATCTGCTTGATTGATAAGCAGCACGCGCTCCCATGGACCGCCGCTCGAACTCCGACGGTTCCGGCACGTCTGATGGGCAGTTCGTGCTCGAGGGGGAGCAACGATCGAATTCTTCTGGTTTTGCGCAGCGGTGGCGACACGTTGGCTCAGCCCGGCGATATGACGTCCTGCGGATCCTCGCAGCTCGACACGGGCTGCGGCGAGTGCTTCTCGGCGGTGGCGGGCCGTACGCTACCGCCTCCCGGCCCGGCTGGCCGCGTCGCGATCGCTACAGTGTGGGACGGCGGGCACGGCTACGCGTGCGCCATCCCGCTGTGGTGCCAAGGAGCGTCGCGGCTGGCCAGCGTGATTGGCGACGCAGAGCTGCTGATCCTCTCGCCAAAGGTGAGCGAGGACTGCCCGAGCGCGCGCTACCTGCAGCCGGCTCGCACGATCCAGGCGGCGCAGAGCTACCTCCACCGCCACGAAGGCAGGCTCGGCCGCAACTCTGGCCAGCGCGGCGCGTTCGCGGTGTCCAACCTGCTCAAGGTCGCCTTCCTCTCGCTCGGATCGACGTACGAGCTGCTCCTCTACGCCGACCTCGACATCGACCTCATGGCTCGCCCGCTCGACGCCGCCACCTGGCGCAGCGGCGCGGAGGCGCTGTTGCGCTCTTCGGCGCTCTTTGTCTCGCTCTTCGACCACGCGTCGCCCGTCAACGGCGGGCTGTGGCTGGTGAGGCCGCGGTGCGACGTCTTCTCGCAGGCGGCGGAGCTGCTCGAGCGCGGCCGCTGGAGCGCCGCGGAGGGCTTCGACGGCGTCGGCGCGCCGCGCTCCTTCCCCCGGAGCCGGATGCGGGAGGTGGCGGGCCTGCTGGCTGCGGGCTCCGACGCGAGCCTGTTCAAGGTGGAGGGGACGATCAACGGGACGCACTACGGCAAGCTCAACAGCTGGGACTTTGTCAACGGCGCCCTCGACCAGGGCCTGCTCTGGTACCTCTTTTACCTCAAGAACGACCTCGGCACCTGGGCGCGGTACGACCGCGGCGAGCTGCCGTGGCGCGTGGAGCACTTTTGGGGCGTGTCGAAGCCGTGGCGAGCGGCGGCGGCGCGCGGCTACTGGAAGCGGCTCGCGCCGCTCGAGGGCGGCCGCAGCCGTCGCACGCACTGCCGCAACCTGTCGAAGCGGGGAAGCCGGTGGGCCGGGGCCGCCAGCAGCACCGCCTCAAAGAGCCTGGTCGGCCCGCTGCCGTGGCCCGAGGGAATGCGCCGCTTCGGCGACCAGGCCGCCTCCTGGGACCTGTCGCGGCCCGGTGACTGCCGCCGCTCCGGGCCCGACTGCAAGCAGAACCGTGAGGCGTTCAGTATATGAGTCACGGCCAGGCACCGCGTCTCTGTCACAATAGTCGTGTTTGGAGGAGACTTTCGATTGGGCCCGGGCCACAAAGCGGTGTGGGCAGCTGGCTGCTACATCTTTTCTCTTTTGTGCACACGACATTCGTCGCTTGCGCCGTGCGCGTCGCCCCACCTCGTGAGATCAGACAAACTTTTGAGTGTTACATTACTCCTCTCTCGCATCCGTCTTCCGCGTTCCGCTTCCGCGTTCCGGCTTGCGAGTTGCAGCTCCGTCCGCGGCCGCGCCGGCGCACTCCCTGGTGCCGGTCGATCTTCGGTTCGATTCGGCTCCCTCCCACCGATCTCTCCAATGCTGGTACACCTTGTCCGACACAGGCGTCTGTGCCCGCAACGCCTCTCGCGCTACGCGCTCTCGGCAGTCGTGCGCTGCCGCGGAGTCGAGCGCGCGGCAGAGCGCCTGTAGGGTCTCGTCTTGCTGCAGCAGCGCGGCCAGCGTGGCCTGCGTCTTGTTGGAGACGAGGTTGGCGTGACGTGGACGGGCGCAGCCGCCAGAGGCATCTCGCAGCGCGAGCTCGCGGGTCAACACCTCCTGCAGCTCGTCGAGGTGGGACGTCACGCCGACGAGGTCGAAGTGTGCGAGGATGCGATTGGCCAATGCCACCGCAGAGGCCGCGTCGCGAAACAATCCGCCGTGCCAGTGCTGCGCCTGCTCGACCAGCAGGTCAGCCGCCGCGGCCAGTGCGCTCGCGTTGCGCTCACCCCTCTGGCTGGCCGGCAAGCCGACATCGCCGGGGCTGAATGGCAGCAGCAGGTGCCTCAGCTGCGCCTCAAACTCGATTCGTCCGTGCTGCAGCAAGTTCCAGGGGAAGACGCGTGGCATGTTGGTGCTAGCTTCGAGGGCGATGATGGTGGTGACGCGGCCGGGCGGCTCGAGGTGAGGGCGAGAGCAGGGCCAGCCAGACCAGGGCCAGGCTGCCCTCCTCCGTCGGCGCAGCGTCGCACAGTGGTCAGTGCTGCTAGCAGCGCCGGGCGACGACGGCTTGCCGCCTCCGGTCCCGGCCCTTCGCATCACCGACGACACAATGGCCTCGAACAATGGCCACCGCACCGCGCGACGCCGCTCGCCGCCCCCGCCGCCGCCCGGCGTCGCCGCCGTCGCCGCCATCGTCGCCGTCGCCGACGAGTGCCGCTATAGCTCGACCCCCCCCCCCCCCCCCCCCCCCCCCGCGCGCGGCCGCGCCGCGCCATCACCCCAGCTGCACCTCTGGTCTCTCCGGACCGCGCCGCCGCCTGTTGCCCTTGCGAGGGGTTTTGGGCCTCTCTGTCTGCGTCTCGTCTCTCGTGCCGAGCTCCGATCTGGACTGAGGTGGACTCTGCGCTCTGCGGGCTCGGCCCCGGGCGGCCGCGGCGGTCCACGGCTCCACGCCTCCCCACGGGGCGCGCCGGCGCGAGCTCTGCCCGCCACGGGCGCACACGACGCTCGACCGTCGCACGGGGCGCACGTGGTGAGACCACTTTGGAGTTTGGTGACCTGAGGCTGAGCCGCCGGGCCGGGCCGCGCCACCGGACTCGTGTGACATGAAGCGTGTTTCTATTTCGGATCACGAACACGGCCTTTCACCTCGTCTCGGCACCCCGACGTGTGACACTGACAGACCCCGGCAATGCCATGGTGGAGCATGGCCAATGGAGTAGGAGACACAACACCGAGCGAGAGCGGACCCATCAAGAAATCCCGGGACCGCTGGCGCTCTGTACATGTGGATATCCCTGGGCGAGACCGCCGAGAGCGAGCGAGCGGCTCACCTCTCTCTCGGCAGGGAGCCGCGCCGCGGGGCGCCCCTCGCGGCGCCTCCCTCGCCTGCACCATGCCGGTAAGGCAACATCGCAACACATTGTACACCTCTGGGCCCGCAAGACGCAGCGGCGCGTGCCCGCGCCGCCCGCCGTCGAGCCTAGGCCGCCGCCGCCGCCGCCGCCTCCGCCTCCGCCTTCTTGGCGGCGGCGGCCGCCGCCTTCTTGGCCGCCTTGGCCGCCGCGGCCGCGGCCGCCTCCGCCTTGACCCTCGCCTGCTCCTCTCGCCAAGCGTCGTGCTCGCCTGCAAACTCGGGCCTGACCTCGCCGCCGAAGCGCTCCACCACCGTCTCGACGAGGTGCGGGACGAGGTCCTCGATCGGGATGCCCTCGGGCTCCGCCTCGAGCTGCAGCTCGCCGTGCTCGCCGATGGTGCCGCCGAGGAAGACCTTGACGCCCGGCACCGCCTTGAGCTTGCCCGTCTCCGGGTCGGCCTTCTTGGCCGGCCCGCCCATCAGGCCGATGTCGGCGGCCTGCACCTGGCCGCACGAGTTCGGGCAGCCCGTCCAGTGAGATGTGGGGAGATGCGGGGAGATATGGGGAGATAGACCTGGCCGCACGAGTTCGGGCAGCCCGTCCAGTGAGATGTGGGGAGATGCGGGAAGATATGGGGAGATAGACCTGGCCGCACGAGTTCGGGCAGCCCGTCCAGTGGATGCGCACGTCGCGAGAGACGTCGACGCGCTGCTGCACCTCCTTGGCGATCGCCTCGGCGTTGTTCTTCGTCTCGATCATCGCGAGCCCGCAGAACTGCGCGCCGGTGCAGCTCACCAGGTTGCCGACGATGTTGCCCGGAGAGACGCGCAGCCGCGAGTCGCCGTGCAGGGCCGGCTCGGCGAGGAGGGCGGGCACGTCCTCCTCCTTGACGTTTGGCAGGATCACGTTCTGCTCGACCGTCAGCCGGATCTCGCCATCGGGCACGTACTTGTCGGCCAGGTCGGCGATGGCGCGCGCCTCTGCCACCGACAGCCGGCCGACGGGCACGTGGATGCCCACGCGCTTGAGCCCCTCCTGCGGCTGCGGGTGCACGCCGAGGTAGGCGGTGCCGGGCGCCGCCGCCCGCTCGAATGGCTCCGTCGGCCGCGGCTGCTGCACGTCGCACTTCGCCTCGAGCCCGCGCCCGTACGAGCGCATCTCGTCGATGATCTTTTGGCGGTACGCCGGGTGGCAGCGCGGGTGGCCGTCGACCTCGGCCACCTCGCCGTAGCTCTCGACGAGCCACATGAGCCGCCCCTTCTGCCGGTCCTTGCGGTCGCCCTCGTCGCGGAAGACGCGCAGAATTGCCGTCGTCAGCTCGACGGCCGTGGCCACGTCGGCCGGCATCCACAGGTCCATGTCGACCGACTCGGCGACCCGCTTGGTCGACATGTAGCCGCCCAGCACGATGTTGAAGCCGACCTCGCCGCTCGTGGCGTGGACGCAGGGCTGGAAGCCGATGTCGTTGATGTGCGTGTGCGCAAAGTCGTCCCTGCTGCCCGAGACGGCGACGTTGAACTTGCGGGGCATGTTGCTCCAGACCGGGTTGCCCCGCTCGCCCGTCTCCTGGTTGAGCGTGATCAGGTCGTTGAGCGCCTCGCAAAACGGGCGCGTGTCCACCTATGAGCGAGTTCGCTGGTCATTCATTGACAGTTGATGGCAGGACGCGGCAGGAGCGGCGCGTGTCCCACCATCTCGAGGCAGTCGATGCCCGCGAGCGGCGAGCCGACCATGTTGCGCACGTTGTCGAGCGCCGAGTGGAAGGACGTCTGCCCGCGCGCGTGCAGGCCGTCGATGATCTCGTCCGCCTGCTCGAGCTGCACACCGCGCAGCTGGATGTTTTGCCGCGTCGTGATGTCGATCACGCCGAGGTCGGGCCCGTGCGGCTCGACGCTGTCCGCGTAGAAGCGGAACGAGTCGGCGTTCGTCACCCCGTTGGGCAGCCGCAGCCGCATCATGAAGCGGCCGGGCGTCCGCTTGTCGCGGTGCACCAGCCCGACCCACTTGAGCCGCGTGTTCATGTCCATCTTCTCGACGTCCTCCCAGTCCATCTCGCCCGCGCGCACGGCAGCGGCGAAGGTGTAGACGTCGTTGAAGGCGGCCGTCGCGTCCTTGGCCAGCTTGGCCTTCTCGATCGGGTTGCCGTCCTCGGCGCGCACAACCGTCTCCTCGGGAAGGAACGAGGTGCCCGTTGGCCCGCTCCAGGTCGGACCCGGAGGCCCGACGGAGAAGGGCGTGCCGATGGGCGAGATCGAGGCGGGCGCGGAATCAGCCGCCGAGGCGGGCGCGGAGGCAGCCGGTGCGGAGGCAGCCGGTGCGGAGGCAGCCGGTGCGGAGGCAGCCGGTGCGGAGGCAGCCGGTGCGGAGGCAGCCGGTGCGGAGGCAGCCGGAGTGGCAGCAGCGCCGTCGTCGAGGTCTGCCCACACAAAGCCCGCTGGCGGTGGCGTCTCAACGATCGCGAGCCGGACGGCGCTCCGCACGGGCGGCGGCGCGACGCGCGACGCCGGCGACGAGACGTGGATAACGCCGGCCGCCGCGCCGAGAAGGGGCAACATCCGCGTCGAAGGCCCTCGACGGAGGACTGTACGTCGGCGAACGTCGCCGAGGTCGGAACGTGAATTCTTTTGCTGCCCATCTGCTGGACACGAATCGTTCGGCAAGCTGCTCCGCAAGGTTAAAATTGGTGGGTGAGGGTATGGGGACGGGGCACTGCGGCGCTCCCCCCTTTGTTTTTTCAAGGGGAGGAGTCAAAAGATGGCCTCCCTGCTGTTCCCACAGCGGGTGGTGGGTAGCTGGGTACCGATTCTGCTTCTGGTGCTCAGGCGGTGTCATTCGGAGCGTCTCAACCCTTCCAAGCCTTCCAAGCCTTCGATAAGCAGATGCTCGCCGCGCTCCTTGTCGGCCTGTCGGCCCTCATCGAGGCCACCTCAGTCATCGAGGCGCAGCGCGTCTCCTTCCGCGTTTCTCGCGACGTCTCCGATAAGTTTGGCCGCAGCGGCGCGGTCGCCTTGCGCTCAGTCATCCCGGCGCCGTCGGCACCGCTGCAGCGCCTCGGCTGCCCGTGCACCCTCGAGGAGTTTGAGAGCACGGCGCGAGAGAGCCGCTTCGCCGCTTCGCTCGCGTGCGCGCTCCTCCGCTGCGACGCCGTCTGCGACCCGGTTGGGGAGTGGGGCGCCGGCTTCACGCACGCGCACGACCACTATGCCTATGCCCACCTCTTGGAGGAGCCGAAGCGAAGCTGCGTCGTGGTGCTCCCGCGCGAGCCGGTGACGCTCACCCTGCGAGGCCACCCCGCCACCATCGTGGCGCCGACGCCGTACTCGTCGTCGTCGCACGTCGCCTTTTTCGACTCTGTGGACAGCGCAGTCGAGGCCTGCGGCTCGACCGCCCAGGCGCCGCCGCCGGAGCCGGAGATCTGCCTCGACGCGGGCGACGCGCTGGTGCTCCGCGGCGACCTGACCGAGCCGCCCGGAGGCCTGGGCGGAGGCAGCCTGGTCTACCATTTCCGCGCGTGCGGGGCGAGAGACCGGGCGGTGCTGTTTGTGTCGCCGGCGCTCGAGGTGCGGGCCAGGCTAGCCGGGCCGGGCGGCACGAGCGGAGAGGGAGGGCCGTCCTAGCGGAGAGTGTCGGCCCCGCCCGCCGCGTCATCGCGGCGCGCTGCGGTTGTGTGAGAGACCCGTGTGAGAGGCAATGTGCACAAGCCCGGCGCGTCGGCGCCGGAGCTTGCTCGTCTGATGTGTGTGAGCAAGCGTGAGAGTTAAACCGCGCCCCGCAGGCTCTGAGAAAATCTGGACGGTAGCCGACCAGGCCTGTTCGTTGTTGCCTCTGGGCAGGGTGGCGCTCGAGCGTCGAGCCTCGACCAGGGGTGCGGGTGTGCGGGGTGCGGGTGGCGGCCCCGCCGCAATCCCCGGCGCCCCGGCCGCCCCGGCCCCCATCCCCCGCCCCAACGACACGAGCAGCGTGCAACGACACTCGTAGGGGTAAAGGATTTTCGAGGGGTGTTGTCAACACCGCCCCTCAAGTCAACACTCTCCCTCAAGACGACACTCTCTTTTACGAGGCCTAATAGCTTGGGCACTTGGAGCACTTGGAGTGCGCAGTCGGCAACCTCACACCCAGGGCCGGGGAGCTATGAAGCGCACCCAGCGGGCAGGTTTTGCTTTGGTGCTTTTCTTTAATTAAACGTCGGAAGGAAGGCGAAGGGCGAAGGAACCGCGACGGGCTTCCTCGAGGCCGCCTCGGCGCCACGCCCCAGCCTCAATGGCTCCCTCCCGGCGCCGCGCCGGCCGCCTCCGGCCCTTGCTCGACAAGCTCTTCGTCGCGTTCGAGGCTGCGCCCTGGCTCGTCCAGGTGCTGCTCTATTTGTGCACTGCGCCACTGCTCGAGGCTCTCTTCTACCTGCACACGGCCTCGTGGCGAGAGTGGCGGTCGAGCGCACCACACAACACACACGAGCGCGCCGACACCGCCGCGGTGCTCGCCTTCTACGACCGGATCCTTGCCGAGGAAGACGCCGACGGCCTCAAGTTATTTCTGCACGGCTGGTTTCTCGAGCAGCCTGCCTCGCCGTGGCAGGAGCCTCGCTACGGAAACATCCGCGAATTTGTCGCGTGGACCCTCTACGGCGACGCGGGCGAGCGGAAGCCAAAGCAGACCTCCACCGTCGACCGAGTGATGAACCAGATCGAGGTGGTGCTTGGGCCACTGCCTGCCGGCCGGGCGGAGCGGCTGGTGGCGATGACATACACCCGCGAGCCGCTCGGACGCTGCCACCGGCCTCTGGTGAGATCGCGCGCATGCCCTCGTCCCACTCCGCCCAGCAGCAGCGCGCCACACCCTCCTCCCTCCTCCTTGCCAGGCCGTCTACCTCTGCTGCTTTGCAGCGCACGGCGCCATCCGCAAGATGCTGCAGCTGCTCGGCTTCAGCTCGCGCTCCGTGGGGAGGCTGCGCTACCTCCACCGGCCCGACCGGCGCGGCGGCGGCGCCACCAGCGCGCCGCTCGTCTTCCTTCACGGCATCGGCGGGCTGCTGCCTTACCCGCTGCTGCTGCTGCAGCTGGCCTCTCGGTGGGAGGGGCCGGTGCTGCTGCCGCTCCTGCCGCACGGTGCGCCGCCGCCCGCCACGCCAGGCGCGGAGGCGGCTCCGTCTCACTCGTCCGCGTCCGCCTCGCAGGCGCTCTCGACCGGCTTCCAACCTCCCGCTGCGTCGCGAGGGCGATGCGGATGCCCGAGCTCGTCGGAGCCGTCGAGGTGATGGTGCGCCGGCACGCGCTGAACGGGAGGGCGCCGAGCGCCGCGTTCATGTCGCACTCGCTTGGGACGGGTCCTCCGCAGCTCCGAGGAACGGCGGGGCACGGCCCGCGCTCTCCTCACCGTGTGGGTGTGTCATGTTAGGCTATCACGCCGCCATCGCGACTCGCGCGCCCGGCTTGGTCGCTGCGTCGCTCTTCGCGGACCCGATCTGCTTCCTGCTGCACGAGAGGGACGTGCTGCACAACTTCTTGTACGAGGCGCGCGCCTCCCTCCCCTAGAGCGAGCCCGGCTCCGACACCAGCCGCCTCCAACTCCGTGTAGCTTCTCTCACGCCCACGCCTCGCCTCCTCCGCCGCAGGTCGCCCCCCTCCGCCCAGCAACCTGGTTCCACTGGCTGCAGCGGGTCGCCGTCGCCTCCGACCCGACCGTACAGAACTGCTTGCGGCGCGAGTTTTGGTGGTCGCAGCACTGGCTCCACCCCGCGTCGCTGCCTTCGCCGACCGCCGTGCACCTCTCCGCGGCCGACACCGTCTGCAACCCCCGCCGCGTGCAAGAGCACCTGCTCCGGCACGGCGGGGCGCAGGCCGGGCTCGACTCGCCGCTCGAGGTGGAGCTGAGCCGCGGCATGTTCACCGTGCACGGGTGGCTGTGCGTCGCTCCGGCGGCGCAGCGCCGGGCCATCGCAGACTTGGGCCGGCTCCTCGCCCGCGGCCTGGCGCAGCGGGCCGCGGGTCGCAAGGGCGCGGGCGAGGGGGACCGCACTGCGGATGGCTCGCACCTCGCTCTCGCGGTGCGGCACCGTGGCGCGAGGGCGAGTGGGCAAGCCGTGCGTCTTGAGCCTCTAGGCGACACCGACTCTGTGAGCTCGTCGGGCGAGTCGGACGGATGCGGCGAGTAGGCCTTGCTCTGCCGCGCCGTGCCGCTTGCGCCTTCTGAGGGGATTTGGTTTGCATGTAGGCGGGCGCGGTGTGCGCTCGGTCACTCGCACGCCGTCTACGGGCGCGATGCTGAGTGCGTGAGGGCGCGTGCGGCGGGCGGGCAAGGGAGAGCGCGGCTGCAGCTTGCGCCGTCGCAAGCCTCGGGGTTCATTGGTTGCATGGGGAATTGAGGGTGGCGGTTGCATGGGTGGCGGGTGGCGGTTGCATGGGGTGACGGGTGGGTTGCATGGGTGACGGGTGGGGAACCATGATGCATGTGATTGTGATCCGGTCTCAGCTCGAATGAAGCTGCAGATGCGGCTTGGTGAGATGTTGTGCATGTCTGCATGATAGCAGCATGTGCCATGTCCATCACTTGAACTCACTTGTCACATGGACTCATGTGGGCGGCGTTGTCAGATGAGCGTTGTCAGATGAGACAGATCTACTTTGAACTCGCCGCTACGGCAATTGTCGGACGGGATTCCCGTCGTGTGGTTCGCGTTTTGCACAAGAGCGCGGCACCGGGTGCTGCCTGACACGTGACACTGCCCACTGCCGTACACGGATCGCGATCGCATGCCACTTTTCTGTTTTCATGACACTCGCGAAAAAAGACATGCCAAGAATCTTGATCCACGTCCGCTATCTAACACACCTGGCCCTAGGCAGTGGCCAGTGGCAGTGCCAGTGCGCAGTGGGCTGCGCGGGAGACAGCGGTGCGACCGGACGCGGACCCGCCGGATCCGCCGGCCTCGTGCTCTCATCCCCGGGCGACCCCCCACCGGTCCCCAAAGGCGTCGATCGCGCCGTTCATCATCTTGATGAAGGTCAGCGTCGACGGCTTTGCGCTCCGTGGCGGCTCCGGCAGTCGTGGCGGGTAGCGGCTCATGAAGTGGCGCTTGGACCAGCTGAAGTCCTGGGCCTGCGATGACGGGGTAGCGAGAGAGGGGTTGAGGCCGGGGGGCGGGTTGTTGATCTGGCCGGGGCTAGCGAGATGTGTACGCGGGCTGGGGGCCGCCCCCTCGGGCCAGGGAGGCGGCGCGCCCTCTGGTCGAGGTCAAAGGTGTAGTGGTAGATGTCGTGGTCGTCCAGGTTGTAGATGCCCGCGCCGCCCGGCTCCGCCTGGAAGGTCTTGTGCACCTGGACGCATCGGGGGGGCGCTAGTGCTTGGCCCAAGGCTGGCGCCAGGGCCATGGCTTTCGGGTCAAGCTTCTCAAGGTCAGAGTGAAGGTCAGAGTGAAGAGTGAAGTATGGGGTCAGGGCCAGAGGGCTAGGGGCGAGGGAAGTCTAGGTGCGCCTGGTGCCGCACGCCCGTGCGCGCCGCGGCGAGGGTGTACGCCCACATCTCGAGCACCCACCCGAGCGCCTGGTCCGCCTCGCGGTCCCGCTTGAGCTCGAGGCAGAGCCTGCGCAGGAAGGTTCCGAGAAGGCTCCGGGCGGCGCCTTCACCACGGCTCGCTCAGCCGCCGCTCTCGGCCCCTCTCTGCGACCTCTCGGCTACCGCTCGCCTCCACCACGGTTCGATCAGGCCTCGCAGCTGCGCCTGGGGCAGACGCCGCGGGCTGTGTCGCGGACGTGTCGCGGACGTGTCGCCTGCAACGGGCGCGCCGGGGCTAGCGCACCTTGTGCACAATCAGCGGGGACGGGCCGACGGGGTCGACGTCGTCCGGGTCGTGCCACCGCCGGATCACCGGCCCGAGCTTGCGCGCGTCGTACTTGTACGTCATGTAGTAGAAGCCGAACGCCACCGGCGACGCCTCGGTCGCGCGGTTGCGGGGCGGCCGCAGCAGCAGGTGGTCTGTCTCGATCACGAAGAGGTAGTCCTCGGCGAGGGAGGCCGCCTCCTTGGAGGCGAAGTACTGCCGGAGCGACCACGGCCGGTTCATCACCTACACGGGCACGGCTCCGAGAAGCTTCTCGGAAGGGTCCGAGGGTCCGAGTTCAGCTCCTCCACCGCCGCTCGTCACCACAAAGCCGTGCGAGCACTCGTCGCACCGCCCCGCGCCCAGCTGCTTGGTCAGCACCGTCGGGATCTCGCCCATCAGCCCGTCCGGCCGCCCGTCCGGCGTGGACAGCAGCCGCGTGAAGCCGCCTGCAGGAAGGTTCCGAGACGCTTCCGGGAAGGCTCCGCCTGGCAGCGGCCGTGGCCGCGCGACGCCGCCGAGGTCGCTGCACGGCTGCGCCGCCTTGAGCTGGCGGTAGTAGTGGTATGCGATCCGCGTCTGCCACTCCTGGTACGTGCCCGACGCGGCGGTCAGCAGCACGTGGTACGGCCGCCGCTCGGCGCCGCAAGCCGGAGGCGGCGGCGACGCGGCGGCGGCGGCCGCCGCGGGCTGACTCCTCCCTGTGGCTGCGGAGGAGTTTGACGCTGGAGCTTGGGCGGCCGCCGCTGAGCCTGGCGAAGCGGCCGACTGCCTCGCACCCAAGGCAGCGTCCGAGCCAGGAGTCTGCGA
>NW_005200063.1:4385-11885 GCF_000372725.1 Emiliania huxleyi CCMP1516 | reverse complement strand
GTTGTGCCCTTGTTTGTTTCTCTTGGCACCGTGGAGTGCTGGGGGGGGCGACAGGGAGGATATGGCCTTGAGTTATGTGTACGCCAACTCAGGGTGTGTGGCAGCCCGCTGGCTGTGTGTCTTGTGAGCCTGTTTGTGTCTGTGTGTCGCTCGTGCGTGCCGTCATCATCTGTCTAGCGTCCACCCATACCGCGTTGGTGTCCAGTCCGAGCCTGGCTGTTCTTCACCCTTCTACCTACCTACCTAGTATATGCAGGCCAATCTGGGTGTTGATGCACCTGCAGTCTCGCTCTCGGATAGCCGCCCCCGACACGCCTCGAGAACGTACATGGAGCTCGGCTCTTACGTTTCAGTCAAAATTAGGTCGAGAAAGAAAAGAAAAATTGACCCTGCCATGTGTGTTTGCTGCGAGAGTCGTTGCACATCGCAGACCCGACGCACAGCTCTCTCCTCGACCACAGCCGCTCTCCCCGCCAGCTGCCCGCCAGCTCTGCCCGCCAGCTGCCCGCCAGCTGCCTCGTGCTGGAGATGCTTAGCCTCCTCACCGTGACGGCGCTGGCGCTGTCGTCGCCTGTCCGGCCAGGCGGAAGAACAGGAGCTCGTGCTGCGGCGGCACGGCGCCCTGGCGGCGCTGTGCTGCTGAGCGAGGAGGCTGGCGATGCGGACGCAGCCTTGGCGGCCGCCGAGAGAGAGCTCCAAATCGCGCTGGCCGAGGCCGCCGCTGCGCGCGAGGCGGCGTCGGCACGGAAGGAGACGGCGGCGAGGGCGGCCGCGGAGGAGGAGGCGCCGCACGCGAGGCTGGTGCTGGTCCGCCACGGACAGAGCGAGTGGAACCTGGCGAACCGCTTCACCGGCTGGGTGGACGTCGACCTGACGGAGCAGGGCATCCTCGAGGCGCGCGAGGCTGGCCGTCTGCTCGCGGCCGCCGGGCTCGAGATTGACGAGGTGCACACCTCGCTGATGCGGAGAGCCATCCGGTCGGCGGTGCTGATGCTCTCGACGCTCAACCAGTGCTGGCTGCCGGTGCGGAAGCACCTCGAGCTCAACGAGCAGCACGCCGGCCTGCTGACGGGCGAGAACAAGGTCTCGTGCGCCCAAAAGTGGGGCGTCGATCAGGTGATGGCGTGGCGGCGCAACTTTGAGGACCCTCCTCCCGAGATAGCCGCCGACTCGGCGATCCAGCGCGCCATCGCCACCGACAGGAGGTGCGGCGCCGCCGCGTCGAGCCCCAGCCCTACCCTACACCCTGAACCAAAAGACCCAGACCCAGATGATCCCCAACCCTGACCCCAACCCCACGACCCTAGACCCAACCCCAACCCCGACCTTGACGAGGTACGACGCCGCGCGGGTGCCGTCGCGCGAGTGCCTCTCCGCCGTCTCCCGGCGCGTGGCCGGCCTGTGGGAGGGCACCATCGCGCCGGCGCTGCAGGAGGGGAGGACGGTCCTCGTCGTGACGCACGGAAACACGCTTCGCGCCCTCGTCGCGTATCTAGACGGCCTCGCGCCCGAGGACGTGTACCACGTCGACCTGCCGACGGCGACGCCGCTGCTGTACGAGTTTGACGCGGACGGCGCGGGCGCGGAGGCGCCCGTGGCGGGGCTGCGCCACGCGAGGGAGCACGGCGTGTGGGGCGAGCGGGAGGGGGCGGCGCGGCACGGCCGCTTCCTGGTGTGCGCTGTCCCCGCGAGCGCGAAGCGGCGAGGAGAGCTGCGCCACTCACGGGGGTGTGTGGCGGGGTGACGACTAGGTGGACGAGTCGCGCGTGCGGGCGGCGCAGCAGGCGATGCGGCAGCAGGTGCTGCAGGACATCGCGTACTCGATGGTGCGAGAGCGACCGCCGAGAGGGCGGCGAGGTGGACGGACCCTTCCGAGACACTTCCTTCGACCCTTCCCTGAAGGTGACTGCGCCCACCGAGGACGGCGAGATCAAGACCGCCTTCACCGCGCCCGAGGCGCGGCAGCGGCTCTCGATGATCGAGGGCGAGGGGTACACGGTGCGGCAGACGCCGCCGGCATACTTCTTCCAGGAGTCCGAGCGGCTCGAGGAGCAGGAAGCTGCCTCCCCACCCCGACCGCCGCTGCCCTGCCCGACGGCCTCCTGCCCGACGGCCTCCCCCGACGCCGCAGCCCCCCCCCCCCCCCCTCTTCCCTGCCCCCTCCCCAGGTGCACACGTCCCTTCTCAAGCGGGCCATCAAGACGGCGCGCGAGCCTTGCCCCCTCGCCGAGGCGGACGCGACGCACCAGACCCGTCCGCGACCTCCACGACCCCCCCCCCCCTTCCCTGTCCCCGACCCCCCCCCTGCCCCCCTCCCTCCAGGCGTGGCTCGCCCTCGACGAGATGGACCTGCAGTGGACGCCGGTGCAAAACACGTGGAGGCTCAACGAGCGAAACTACGGCGAGCTGCAGGGCCGAGTCAAGGCGGGCGGCGTCGAGGCGCTGCTTTGCGTCTCCTGGACACGCCCGTGACACGTCCCTGGCATGTCCCGCAGGCCGACTGCGTCAAGGCGCACGGGCTGAAGCAGGTGCAGCGCTGGCGGCGCGGCTTCAGCGACCGGCCTCCGCCCTGGAGCGACGCGACTCTGGTCGAGACGATCGACCGGCGGTACGACCTCTACCGCGGCGGCGACTTCCCCCCGCGCTCCGAGTCGCTCGAGGACTGCCAGCAGCGGCTGAGGCCCTTTCTGTACGGCGAGCTGGGCGAGAGCATGCGCGCGGCGGGGAAGGTTCGGGGGGGCATGTCCAAGCGACACGTCCCTGACAGGCCCAGTGTGACTCGGCCTCTCAGGCGTGCGGCGGTGGACGCGGCGCTCGCCGACGCGGAGGCGGGCGGGGGCGAGTACGAGGTCCCGACGGTGCTGGTCGTGGCGTCGGAGAATGTGCTGCGCGGGCTGGTGATGGAGATCGAGGGGATGACCCAGGCGCGAGCCCCAGGGCGGGCCTTGCGCGAGGCGAGAAGCCCGACCCCCTCTGCCGCCCCCTCCCTCGCCGCGCAGGAGCAGATCCCGCTCGTCGACGTGCCGTACGCCGTCCCGCTCGTCTACCAGCTCGATTCGGCGCTGACGCCCGTCGCCACGCCGTGGGCCGAGCCGCCGCTTCGGGCGGGGTGGTACTTGGGGGACCCGACCAAGGTGCGCGCCGTGCAAGCCGAGATCCAGGCCGACCTCGCCGTGGAGGACGCCGACGACGAGGAGGAGGCTTGCCTCGTCGAGAGCTTTGACGACGAGCGCGGCGAGAGCGTCCGGGAGTGGCGCTGCAGCTGACATGGCGGGGGGGGCCGTTGCGATTGTGCGATCGTGTTGGCGCCTTGTAGCCTGCTTGTAGCATGGGCGGCAGTCCGTCACAGCCGAAAAAGTACGGGAATCGCTGTGTCGGTGTAGCGTAAGGTCAGATCCTTCTGTCATACTCTGTTGGTGATGTAAACACTGCTTGATATAGCGAATGGCGCCCGGGAACACCACGATGAGAAACCAGCGAGGGGGCTGGCGAGGTACTTCCAGCCTGCTGTGGGAACAGCTCACGCAGTCTCGCCACAAGGCTCGCCCCACTCGGGTTCCCTCGCCCCCCCGGGTAGGGGGGGACCCCGTGAGGCGTGGGAGTGCCTCGCCAGCGAGGGGGCAGGTTGCGTTCGTTTGTCACTCGCCATGCGCGTCCTTGGCTGACCCTCCAAAACTCCCTCCCCGCCGTTCGCGGCTCGGCTTGCGTATGCGGATGGGAGAGCTTCGTGGACATGCAGGCGTCCCACCCCCTCCGGCCATCCCCCCGGCTCCCAAGCGCGCGGCCGCGACGCGCTGCGCACCCTCTTCCGCGCTGCGCCCGCTCTCGGCATGGCCGTCGTCCGCCGAGATCACCTCCTCTTCGCGCCGCAGGTGCACAACCAAGGGCTGGCCACCTCCGTATCCATCATGGTGAAGCCAATGGGCCAAAATCGGACTCCGCTCCCCTCCCAGGTGGCCGGAGGGTACACCTCGGGTCGGCGTGCTGGGGGGGGCGCCGGTGTGCAAGCCCACTTTCCGGGCGACCCCGAGGGGGAGGAGGCCCGGCGAGTGGCAGCAACTCACTGTTAGTGTCCCGGGCCGCAGCGGCACCGTTTATACGGCCCCTCGTGATGTGTCTTTCCGATTTTGCATTGTGAGTCGTCCTCTGGCCAGCCGAGGGGCACCAGAACGGCATGTGTACTGCTGCTGGCTGCGGGTGTGGAACGGGCTTTTTTTAACTCGCAACCAACTATACTATACAAGGACACCCTCGGGGGGGACACTCGGCGCATGTGCGTCACGTCAGGGTGGAGTTGGCAGTGGCCGAGCGTCGTCTCCCAATCGACTCGCAGCGCGGAGTCGAGGGGTGAAGCGCGTCGCGCTGCGACACTCGAGAGCCGGCGGGATAGCCGTGGGGCGCGGCCGACTTTGAAGTCCTCGAAGACCCGGTGCGCATTCGTCCTCTGAGACCCACGCGTACAGGAAAGGGGCGAGAACGCCCCATTGACAATCTAACGCAACCTTGAGCTAGCCCGTTCCACACAGTGACACACACACACACACACACACACACACACACACACACACACACACACACACATTCAACCCGACGAGCGACGGCTTCCCGCTCCCAGGCGACACACACACACACACACACACACACACACACACACACACACACACACACACACACACACACACACACACACACACACACACACACACACACACACCAGGAGCCTTCGCCAGGTCGTGTGAAGAGCACTGATGCCGCAGTGAGTGAGTGGTCCCGGGCCCTGCGGGGAACTAAGTCGGCGCAAGTTAGTCTGTGAGCTGGACGAGGGCTAGTGGTGCGCCGTGGCGGATCAAGTGGTGAAGTGCTCCCCCGGGAGTCGTGGTCGGAGGCCGGGACACTACGCGCACTAACTTAGTGTGCGGAAGTGAGTGCCTCCAAACGGCCGCGAGGGGAGTGGTCCGGCGGGCCACTCGTAGTGCCCAACAGCCCAATTGCCCTTCGCCGGCGGACGGAGGCGGGCTCGGCTACTACGCGCACTAACTTAGTGTGCGGAAGTGAGTGCCTCCGGCCGGCCGGGGGGGAGTGGTCCAGCGGGCCGCTCGCAGTGCCCTTCGCCGGCGGACGGAGAGGTGGGCTCGGCTACCACGCGCACTAAGTTAGTGCGCGTAGTGAGTGGGCCGCCGGCGAGCGGGCTAGTGGGTGAGTGCCTCCTGCCACCCCGCGCACTAAGATAGTGCGCGTAGTGAGTGGGCCGCCGGCGAGCGGGCTAGTGGGTGAGTGCCTCCTGCCACCCCGCGCACTAAGATAGTGCGCGTAGTGGGTGGGCCGCCTTCTAGTGGTCGGCGAGGCCGTGGCCAGTGCCCCAGCCCTGCGGCGCCGCCTAGTGAGTGAGTGCTCACCGACCCTCCCCACACTAAGTCGGCATCGGTGCTGTGTTTTTTAGTTGGCGAAGGCTCCTGCACACACACACACACACACACGAGGCGCCGTCGCGGCACTTGCTTGACCGTCGACACCAGAACCAAAGCACCCAAGCCGTCGACAAACCCGCAACCCGCCGGCGCGTGCGCGCCGCCAATGGGCAAGGGAGGCCTTCTCCAGCGCGCCACCTACTTTGGCGACACAAAGCTCACGGCGGACGAGGTCATCTTCCTCGTCGTCGCCGCGCTCACCGTCGTCCTCGCGCTCGCCTTTTTGGTTCAGAGTCTGCGCGAGAGCGGTTTGAAGGGCCGCCGCCGCCGAGGGCACAGGGCGCGGACGGCGCCAGGCACCATCAGCCGCTCCGCCTCCATCACGCCGATGCCCAACCGCCGCCACTCCCGCACCACGCCGCCGACCAAGCCGGCGCTCTCGCGCCGCAACTCGTGGGGCGACCCGGCCTCGATCCGTTCGTCTGGCTCCGAGGAGAGCGTCGATCCGCCGCCGCTGCGGCGGAGCCTCTCCTGGTCCGACGAGACGGGCCAGCCGCTCGCGCGCGCCGCGGAGGCGGGCAAGGACCCGCAAAACTGGCCCGAGTTTCGCGAGCGGCGCGACCTCGCCGCAACCGACCGCGAGTCGTTTGGGCGGCGGCGCGTGCCGGCGTCGAAGCGGGTGAGCAGCAGCAGCGCCCCCGCCCCTCCGTCGCTCACGCGCCGCCACTCGTGGGAAGGGTCCTCGCCTCCAGGATCGCATGCAGAGCCGGCGCAGCCGTCGGCGGCGCTGTGGGCGCCGAGGGCGGTCGGCATGCAGACAGCGCCGCCCTTGCCCGCCGCTGCAGACTGGCCCAAGCCGCCGCGGCCGGTGCGGCAGGGCTCGACCGAGCAGCTGGACCGGCTGCCGGTCGGGCTGGGAGGGTGGCGAGGCAACGGCGCCGCCGGGAGAGATGACGACGCCGCCAGCGACACAAACGCGACCACCGCCGCCCTCGCCGCCGGCGCCGCCGCCATCCTGGCCGGCGCCGCCGCAGCCGACGCCGAGGCGGAGAGGAGCGCCGCGCATGCGCCGGCGCCGGCCCGCCCTCCTCCCGACGGCGGCGTTGGCCCTCGCGGCGGCGACGGCGGGCGGTTTGGCGGCGCTGCCAACGGGGGTGGCGGCGCTGCGGCTGACTTGCGCGGGGCCGGGGGCGGCGCCTCGTGCGGCGGCTCGATGCGTGGCCCGACGGACGTGGCGCGCGAGGAGCGGAGTAGGGAGCGGCAGCAGCACCACTACGCCAGAGAGGCTGTCGCGAGCGGCCCGCCTGCGACCTCGGAGACCTCGGCGCAGATCGGGGCGCGCGATGACGACGCGCCCGGGGCATGGGCATGGGCGGAGAGGTCCGCTCGGCTAGCGGCGGACGACGGGTCGAGGATCGGGGACGCCGGCAACAACGGGGGGCGGATGGCGGAGTGGCTGCAGCTCGACTAAGCTCGGGCGGCTGAGCGTTTTGCCACACTGCACGCTGAGAGGGGGGAGGTGGGCCCACACTACAGAGTGTTGGGCCTTGTTCGCTGATCCGCGCGCGGCTCTATAGCGCGGCGCGTTCACCCCCTGTGGTGCACACGCTCTGCCTGACGCTCTGCGAGACCGTGCGAGGGGTGTGGCGCGACGGGTTGTGTCGAGCCCCGATCACGAGAAGGTGGTTGTGGCCGGCGCGCACGGCGGCGCTCTGGCCTCTGGGCGCGCGGGTGGAGTTCTCCGAATCGCAGGTGGTCAGAGTTTTGGAGAAACTTTTTGAAGAGAGACGAGAACAGATGCTTGAGTATGTATCAACTGGATAGACACAGCGGTCCTATGCGCGGTGTGCAACGTTGTGCGCGCCGCCGGCGGCGGCGCCAGACTGCAGACACGGGCAGGCTCACACGCGCGCGCCGCGCGCCGCGCGTCACAAAACACGATTTCACTCATCACAAAACTCTAAATGTCTCATCGCCGAGGGCTGGTTCTCGCACCCGGAGCGGCTCGGCCTCTGGTCTCCACCGCCGGCCAGCAGAAGTCACACTCTGGCGCGACGAGCTCAACGAGGGTGTCGACGAGCGACGAGACCGC
>NW_005200063.1:0-4285 GCF_000372725.1 Emiliania huxleyi CCMP1516 | reverse complement strand
CAGACGAGGTCGGCGTGGAGCGACTGGAGCGGGCCAAAGCCGCCTCGCGAGAGGACCTCGAAGAGGGCGCGCTCGGTGCAGCGGTGGCGCTGGTGCACGGGCGAGGCGACGCGCGGGTTGACGCCAAAGTACGACTGCAGGAAGCCGGTCACGTTGATGGAGGCGACCGCCAGAGGGAAGCCGGCGAGCGCCACCTCCTCCCAGGCGCTCTCGGTGACGGGAGGCCACTTGCCGGACGAGAGGAGCGCGACGAGGTGCGACAGGCCCATCACGCCGGCGCCACGAAAGTCGGTGGTCGGGTCGTCGCCTTGGAAGCCGAGCCGCGTCCACAGCGGCGACCGCCAGGCCTTGGCGGCCTCTCCTCCGGCGCCGCTGCCGGGACCCACGCCGCCGCCCAAGCTGCTACCGGCGGCCCCGAAGGAGTAGCGGGACGGCACGTACCTCGAGAGCTGCTCGAGGAGGAGCGCGTGGCTGCTCGGGTCGAACTCGAGAGTGGCGGCGGCACGCATCCGAGCGTACGTGTTCATCTGGCGCTCGCGGAAGCCGGTGAAGTCGCTGCGGGAGGAGCTTGGCTTGCGGCGGAGAGGGCCAGGGTGACCGAGCGGAAGGAGGGAGGCACGCGGGACGACGACGGTGGGCATGACCGCTGCTGGCCTCCGCAACTGGGCAGCTGCTGGGCCTCCAGTGCTTCGCTATCTCCAACGCTGAGGACCAAGGCAAAACCAGGAGGAAGCAGGGAAGCAGGGCACCAAGGATGACGCCCCCCGCAGAATGCAAGCGCAGCGAAGGGAGAAAAAATCAAATGTAACTCTCACTCCCCCCGCCCCCCAATATACAAAAAATGATCCTGCCACCCCTGTGTCAGTGTGCCTGTGGTTGCGAGAGACTGCCAGTGAGAAGCTGGAGGCAGGTCGCTAGACTGAGATGAGACCGCCAGTGGAGTTGGGAGTCCACCGAGCACCGCGCTGCGAGCCTGTGTCCCTTGTCAGGAGCAGGAGAGCCCCACCTGTGCCCCTGGTCGTCCTTCCAAAATCCTGCTCGTGCAGGTGTGGACCCTGTCCTCCTCCCCCATCCTCCCTCGTTTGGGTTTGTCTGCCTTCTTTCTTTCTTTTTTACAAAAAAGAAACGTGAGACGTTTCTCTCTTGAAACGTGTGAGTGTGAGAGTTGTTTGGTATTGCTAAAAATCTCTCTCTCTCAAAAAATGCTGTGTGGATGTTGGTAGTTAGAGTTGTTTGGGGATGCTAAAAATCTCTCTCTCGGGACACAGGCACCAACAAAAAAAGCCAGGGAAATCCCGCACACCTCGGCCGGCCTTCCTTTCGGACGGACAACACAGCTTTCGTTGATCGTTCGGCCGCCCGCCGCAAGCTGCGAAAAACGAGCGGCCACGCCAGCCGCGAAAAGCGAGCGGACAAATATGCGAGTTGCGATCTCTGGGTGGCACTGCCACCGGTGTCGCTCGACGTCCTGTCGACAGCGTGCCGACAGCGACACAGACCATGTGGGACGCGTCGAGTGTCGACCTCTACTGCTTACCCAGCCTTTGAGTGTATCCTGGCTGTGGTCCCACACCCACTGGTGTCCATCTCAGAGACCGCAGGAGGTCATGAGGGTCGATGGGAGTGCCAACCCCACAATGCCTAAAAAACCCAGCCCAGTAGTCAGGGCTGTCCATCAGAGCCGTCCAGTAAGCTCGGAGACACCCCATTAGCGCGGCTCGACCTCTTTGTACTTTGAGTCACTGCCTTCCCGGCGGTTTGGCTGTAGAGCCTCTACAACAAACTCTACAGCAAAATCGCGCTCTACATCGCTCTACAGGCGACTCACATCGTCACGCGCCGAATGTATACTCGAGTAGAGCTCTACAGCGCTCTTATTAATTATCCCATCGATGCTTGAGGCTGGCACTTCGCTCCACAACCGTCCCGCCACCCCTGCCGTGTGCGATCCTGGCCTCACTGTCTTTCGATATTGCTCGCACACCCACTCGTGCGCGCTCTTACACATGTGTCCGTACGTCCGTTAGTTGGCACGCCGTATAAGCTGCTTTTTGGGGGCGCGCCGCCAGGCGCGTCCCCACTTTTGTATCACAGCTGCGAGGGCCAACCAAGGGATTCGGCGCGTCAAGTTAACTTGACCGCTCGTTCGGGCTTTGGGCCGCAGGCCGGCGCGCAGCGCCACGCCGCCAGGCGTCCGCCGGAGGCCCGCCGGAGGCTCTTCCTGCGGCCACATTCTGGCAAGATTCCGCCGCGCTCAGGCGCCCAGAGGATGCGTGCGCTGCGCTCAAACGTCGCGATTTGGCAATAGGCGCTCGAGCCGGCGCACAGCGGACGGGTGCGCCGCGCAGGGGGGGTCGGAGGGGTGCGAGAGGGGGCGTGGGTCAGGCGCGCACCGGCCGGCTCCGGGAGCGGCCGTCACGTCGAGGAGGGGGGCTGTCGGCGGCTCGAGCGGCGAGGCGTGCCACTCTGCTTCGCCGCCGACAGCCCCTCTTCCGAGCCGGCGCGTGGCGACGAGCCGCGGCCAGTGTCGCTGGTTCCTTTGGCGGCGCAGCGTTTATCCCCCCCACCCGCGCCCGCCCGCCCGACCGCCCGCCCGCCCTCAGGCCTTGCCCCTTCGCAGGCGCGGGAGCGCTCGCCGGCGAGCACCTCCTACCTCTCCTCGCCCGGCTGCTCCCTTGCCCCGTCGCCCGCCGCGCCCTCGCCCGGCCTCAAGAGCTTGGCGGCCTTTGTCCGCCAGCTCAAGGCGTGGGACGAGGCGTGCGCCGACGGCCGCTCGTCGTGCTGGTTCGAGACGGAGGGCGACCTCCCGCGGCTGGCCGGGGAGGCGCTGCTGGCCGAGGCGGCCGCGACGGGCGCGAGGCGGATCGCCTTTGACGCCGTCGCGGCGCGTCTCGAGGCGACCGCGGCGCCGCCGCCGCCTCTCGGCACCGCCTTGGCCGCGTGGCCCACGGGATGGGGCATCGAGGAGGGCAACTTCTGCGGGCTGGCGCACTGGGCTGTGGAGGTGTGGCACGCGGCCGGGTCGGTCGACGCGAGCCGGTGGCAGGTCGAGGCTGACGGAGGGCGCCTCTTCTTTGTGCGGGTCGCGGAAAAGGCCGCATAATCGCGCTCTCCGCCGAGGCCCGCCTCGGCGACGGCGCTCGCCGCGCAGCAGCAGCAGTAGCAGCAGCTCAGCAGCAGCACGTGATTCTTGACACATGATTACACTACACAGTCCTCCCTTCGGTTGTCGTTTCGACCCTGTTTTTTTCTTCTATCGCAGCGCACTCGCATCTGTGAGCCTAGCGCAGCGCGAACTCGCCGTCTGAGCCTAGCGCAGCGCGAACTCGCTCTGAGCCTAGCGCAGCGCCTCGGAAAACACCATTTTGGCTCGCCAACAAGCCCTCCGCGCCCCCACACCGTTAGGATAATACATTTTCTTCCTTGCTTGACCTAGATTTGGCAAGCGCTTCCGAGACAGCTCGCCGGCCCAGCTCCTTTTGCGACCAATGCCGGCCGCCGGCGCCAGCGATTCGGTCCCGCCCCTCAGGGGCGGCTACGTCGGTGGCTACAAGCAGATGAACATCAAGGAGTCGGAGTTCGAGTGGCTGCGCGGCTACCTCCAGCGCGAGGAGTCGACGCAGAAGCACTCGATGGGCGAGGCCAGCGATTCGTCCGAGACCGGATCCACCACGGACATGACCGACATCAGCTTCGAGCCGGTCGCGCACGCGCCCGTCAAGGCGATCGTGCTCGACTCGCCCATCCACTCGGAGCCGCGCACCGAGTCGCGCTCCTCCACAGACCCCGACACGGCGTACAAGCGGCGGAGAAAGGTGGGGTGGACCTCGACGGAGGACCTTGCGATCCTCGCCTCCGCGCGGCGCCTCGGCACGCAGTGGAACCGCATCGCCGCCCAGCTGCCCGGCCGCACCGCCGACGCGGTGCGCAACCGGTGGCACCGGCTGCAAAAGTCGCATTCGCTCGGCGACACTGAGGAGGGGCGCGCTGCCCTCGACGCGCTGCTGATCGCGTGCGGCTTCGACAAGGACTGGGTACCGCCCAACCTCGAGGCCGGCGGCCCCTACCCCGGCGACGAGGTGCGAGCCGCGCCCCTTCCCCGCACCCCCCGAACGCGCGCCAAAACCACCAGATTCGCGCCTGCTTCCTTGCGCGCGCGCCACGCACCCCCCCCCCCCCGGGCCCCTCCCCCCCCCCGCCCACCACCCACCACCCACCCAACCCACCCCTCACCCCCCCGCCCCCCGCCCGCGCCAGGTGTGCATTTGGAGAGGACCAGTATTCG
>NW_005200064.1:0-2401 GCF_000372725.1 Emiliania huxleyi CCMP1516 | reverse complement strand
CCGAGGCTGGGATGACGCGCAGCTTCGTGAAGCGAAGCGCCTTCGGCTGGTAGGTTGTCTTTGAGCCATCCTGCGGCACGCCGCTCCACTCAAACTCGTGGACCCACTCGTCGGCGCTCGGGATAAAGCGCGCGGGCCCGAGGACCACCCTCCGCTCGACGTGCGGCTCCCCAACCTTGTTGGCCGTGTGGCGGTACACGACCAGCGCCTCAGAGGCGTCGATCAGACGCGCCTCGCGAACGTGCACCGAGATGTCCTCGACGGGGTCAAAGAAGCGGGCGGCGGGTCCGGGCAGAATGATGACTGTGCCGTCACGACGGCGGACCTCGAGGTACTCGACGTTGCCAGCGCTGTGCTTGGGCAGGACCTGAGTGGGGAGAAAGGAGTGAGAGCGAGCTACGAGGCACGATGGTGAAGATCGAGCGTGAGCGCCTCGAGCCGCTGAAGGCAGAGGAA
This sequence comes from Emiliania huxleyi CCMP1516, assembly GCF_000372725.1. Taxonomy (NCBI): domain Eukaryota; phylum Haptophyta; order Isochrysidales; family Noelaerhabdaceae; genus Emiliania; species Emiliania huxleyi. The sequence continues at coordinate 1,945 of NW_005200064.1, read as the reverse complement.
CAGGCGGCGTGGGCCATCAACGAGTCGCGCGCTGCCATCACGTGACCAGACACAAGCGCGTTCGCCTTCGCGTACGGTCTTCGAGCCGAAGGTCATGACGAGAGTAGGAGGAGAGCGGGAGGAGAGCGGCAGGCCGGCAAAGACCGCCGTGGGTCGCGTCCAATCCAAGGACTGGGGAGGCCAGAAAAGAATTTTACGAGCGCGTTCGCACGACACCGTGCTGCGAGCCTGTCGCTGTCCCTTGTCAGGAGCAGGAGAACTAGGAGAGCGCAACCAGTAGGAGGCCCGCGCTTGCCCCCGTGCCGCCGGGTGCAACCTGTCCTATACGAGAGAGGAATCCCTGGGACCCTGTCGTGAGGGTGAACCCTGCCCAGCCCCCCTCCGTGTCGCGATGCGCTCCCCACTCCCGTTCCCCTGTGTCCCTGATCGTCCTTCCAAGATCCTGCTCGTGCAGGTGGGGACCCTGTCCTCGTCCCAAGGTCCCATCCCTCGTTTGGGTTGTCTGTTTTCTTTCTTTCTTTTTTTGGACAGGAGGGAGAACGACGAGAGTGGGACGACCGCGAGGTGGCATGAAGGTTGCAGCGAGAATCGGCGAGGGACTGCGAAGGGAGATAGAAAGAGGCAGACGCCCAAGGGTTAGGGTGGGCGACGGCTAGCACCACACTCCTCTCCTTAAAATCCCTGTGTGGTGGCGGCGTGCCGTCCTCCCATCCCTCCCTTGGGTTGTCTGTTTTCTTTCTTTCTTTCTTACTGGGCACGGGACTGGCGCGCAGAAAAGAATTTAAAGGCTCAATCACCCGGCCCGCTGGGTGCGCTTCTGAGCTCCCCGGCCCTGGATGTGCGGTTGATGACCGCACTCCAAGTGCTCCAAGTGCTCTCTCTCACAGCAGACAGGCTCGACACAGGTGCGAACTGGCGCGTGCTAGTACTATCACAGGCACACCAGAAAAGAATTGGGACCGCGGAAATTCGCCATGCGGAGACAGTGAAGGGCGCCTCACCACTTGAATGGCGTTCGCCTCGGCCGGCCTGCCGCCGCCGGCGCTCAACGCTGCCGCTGCCGAGGGCGCGGCGCGCGGCCGCGACGGCGCGCAAGAGGCCGGTGATGGCCAGCCAGAGACTCGGCGTGAAGCGCCGCCTCGACGGCGAGCTCGCGAGCGCGCGCGTCAACGACGACGACGCCAAAGAAGGCGACACCATTATGGTGGACGCCGCACAGATGGCCGCTGCGGCGGCCGCCGGCACCGACCGCGGCACGAAGCGCCTGCTGCACGTCGCGCTCGCGGCGCGCGACGGCAAGCACATCCCGGACATCCAGAACACGACGGCGCTCGTCTCCGAGATTCGACAGCTTCTGAGGAAGACGCCAGGCTGCGAGGCGCAGCCGGCGAGCGCGATCAGCGTGCCCATCATCGGCACGTCGCGGGCCGTCTGCGTCGCCTTCAGCGGCGAGAGCGAGGCACGAGCCTTCCTCGAGCACCACGCCGGCGGTGGCGCCATACAGCTCCCAGCTCCGGATGACATCACCATCCACTTCGTCGCTCTCGACGCCTCCGAGTGGGGCAGGCAGGCGGAGGCGCGCGAGCTCCAGGCGGCGACGGAGTCCGACGGCCTCATCGCCATCCGCACCCGCGGCGCCATCAACACGGCCGCCCAGATCGAGCACTTTACCCCTCTGCTCCAGAAGCACTTCGGCAACGTCGTCTCCGTCCAAGAGGGATATCACACCTTCCTGGGCGCCAAGTCGGACGAGAAAGGACGGCTCTATCCTCTTCAAGGTGAAAGAACGAGAACCTCGGCCTGCATGCTGGAAACCTCCCCGGATCCTGCCCCAACGTCCTACCCATAGCGGCAAATTTCGGCGGACCCTCTCCGCCCTTGATGGTCGGGGGCCATCAAGGCCCTCTGGAAAACAAAACTCCTTGCCCCCCTCCCTGCCCGGGGA
>NW_005200065.1:0-2403 GCF_000372725.1 Emiliania huxleyi CCMP1516 | reverse complement strand
CGTTTTCCGATTAGCGTGTCAGAGTGAATTGGAACTAGCCTCTTCGGTCTCGGCCGGTCTGCACCTGAGCCCTGGTCTGACAGACTGACAGCAAACCCCGGACAGCGCCTGACAGTGCCCGACAGCCTGACAGCGCTGACAGCACTTTCTCTGACAGTCTGACAGCACGTATCTGACAGCCTGACAGCAGAGCCTGACAGGCGAGGTGACCCGTCGCTGTCAGGCCCTAACGTGACAGCCTGACAGCTGCCTGACAGCCCGACAGCACACAGTGGCCTGACAGCAGCGCTGACAGCCTGACAGCAGCACAGACCGTACACAGACCCCGTAGAGCCTCTTTCTTGTGCCCCATGAGGGTATAACAAAACTATTACATGCAAAGACATGTGAGTGTGGTCCATGTCCATGTAGTCATGGGATGGTCATGGGTCTCTCTTTCAACCCTCCCGCCCCACCTCTGCGGACCCCTCTCCAGCACCGGCGGCTGTGCTACTACAAATGAAGCTACCAGCTAGCCTTCTGGGGCCCTACAGCCATATGCCTACAGCGTCTGGGTGGGGGTGGCCGCCGCCGTCTGTGCCGCCGCCGCCGCCTGTGCCTGCGCCGCCATCTGCGCTCCCCAGGCGGCCGCCGCCGCCGGCGTGATCACGCCGTGTAGGAGGGGGGGTAGCTGCGTAGCCGCCGGCGTCATCGGCGTCAGCACCCCCTTGATAGTCAGCGCCCTCTGGATAGTGTCATAAGTGTGGCTGATGTGTGTCAGAGCCTGACAGCACCCCGACAGCACCACCTGACAGCACCTGACAGCAACAGCCCAACGTCTAACAGCAGCAGCAGCCTGACAGCTCTGACAGCTCCGACAGCGTCTGACAGCAACACCCGACAGCTCCGACAGCACCCGACAGCTACAGATCACCTCGCCTGTCAGACACGCACCCGACAGCACCCGACAGCACTGACAGCACCTGACAGCCCGTCGCCTGCGCCGGTGCGGGGGAGCTGTGAATCGAAGGACTGCTCGGGGGAGGTGGGCGAGTGATTGGGTAGCTTTGGGACCACCGAAAACACCGAGAACCGCCCCCTATATCTCGCCAAATCTCGATTTTTCGCGGGAATGGGCGCTTCTCAGCCCCGCGCGAGCTACAGTGACTCCCCAGGGCTTGTCCCGTGGCCCAAAGTGGTACCCCGAGCTCCGCCACGAGCGTGGGCAATCAGGAGACACCCGCAGTCACGGCGGGCGAGGAGTTGGGTGACGGCCAACTATCGATTACGGCGCCTCTGGAGCCTCCTGTATCGTCGGTTCGGCTCGAAGATCGTGCCGCATCCGCATGTAAACCACCTCCGCGCCCCCGCTGGCACGTATCCGCATTGCCCGAGCCTGGGAGAAGTTCCCAGTGCCCGGAGGCTGCACAGGTCCGCGAAACGCTGGCGCTGCAGCTCCCGGCGCGCACCCCCCAGATTCGCGAGGAACAGCCGAAAACGGGTCGCGCCGCGATCGACCCTCACCGAGCCCAGGCGAGCCTGGTAATCCCACCCGGTGGTAAGCGCACGTCCTCCGCGTTATCTAGCGCGCTGTGCAGCCCGCCAGTGCATGGCGCCGACCTGGGCCGACTGGTCGATCTCGCCGCGATCTCGCCAGCCAATTCTCGGTCAGGTGTCTAACAATGGGTGTGGTACACGCCTGGAGTACACCACTTGCACCCAGATCGCTCGCCATCCTCCAGACCCACCCTCTGTGCGTCCTTAACAAGCTTGGTTCCGCTCCCCGGCCTGCCACCGCACACAGAAGCTCGTGACGCACGTTCTCGCCATCGTCCGGCAGCCGCAAAGCGACTGGATTTTTCCGTCCCCTAACAATCGTTGCTGTAGTGGCGCCAATGGCCGCCTCCCGTCGCGCCATTGGCACCCTAGCCAGCAGTAGCACCGGAGGCAATATCACCAAACCCACAAGTCACAAGAGTTACGGAGATGCTTGCCACGAGCACCGTGACGCCCGACCCTGTGAGCACCGTGGGCGTATACGGCTGCATACGGTGAGATGATGCACAGCGTGGCCAGACGAGGAATGCCAGGGCGGTTTTTTTCTTTCTAGGCACGCCGAAGGCCTCTTCTCGCCGAAGGCTTCTGCTAGCGCCGGGGATCTCAGCTGGATGGCCACACAACATTCGCAGAGGCGGCAGCCGTCCACGACATTCGCGGACCTGCACCACGACCTGCAGTGCCACGTGCTGCTCTTCGCCGACGTCGCGAGCCTCGTCGCCGTGAAGGCCGCGTGCACTGCGCTCCGCCACTGCGGCCGCGCAGTGCTTCTCTCGCCGCAGTGGCTGAGCCGCGGCGGTAACCGCGAAGACATGCGGCACAGGCTGTGGCGAGGCGTCGATCTGTGCGTCCACGCGCCGCACGTCA
>NW_005200066.1:0-2404 GCF_000372725.1 Emiliania huxleyi CCMP1516 | reverse complement strand
AGTCGACGAGCCCGCTGACGGGCGGCGCGCTCGAGCACAGCATCCTGGGTCCCCAACCACATGCTGCGCCGTCAGATCCGGGACTGGGAGGGGGCGCGCAAGGCAGCGTGATCTCGCGCCCCATCCATCCAACTCCTCCTCGACCAGCACCAGCACCAAGAAGAGAGAGAAGGGAGGTGCTGCGTGCTGGTGGGTGTCTCCCTGCTGTTGATCGCGGCGACGGGGTTGAAATTGTACTTTTAGCTTACTGGGAGAAAAGAGAGGGGGGGGGTTGTGTACGCACCTAGCGGCAAAGAGTGAGGTACGCAAACCCCCGCAAAGAGTAGACGTTGAAATTGTACGCACCTCGGAGATACGCCCCCCACCCGCAAAGAGCCGGAACCCTGAATGGTGGGGGCAGCGAGTGACGCGGCCTCTTCCAGCTCTCTGGGCAGCCTTCCCGCAAAGGCGGCGAAAGCGGTTGTAAAAGGCGACGAGGCGGCGCTGCTGGCGTGGCTTGACAGCGGTGGGCGGGTCAACGCGACTGGCGGCGCGAGCGGCTACACCCCGCTGATGCTCGCCGCCAGCAGCGGCCACGAGCGGGTGATCGAGCTGCTGCTGCAGCGCGGCGCAGAGATCGACATGCGGAGCAGCAAAGGCGGCACCGCGGTCATGTACGCCGCCCAGCAGGGCCACGAGCGGGTGGTCGAGCTGCTGCTGCAGCGCGGCGCAGAGGTCAACAAGCAGAGGAGCGACGGCGACACCGCGCTGATGGACGCCGCCGGCTACGGCCACGAGCGGGTGGTCGAGCTGCTGCTGCAGCGCGGCGCGGAGATCAACCTACAGAGCAGCAGCGGCAGCACCGCGCTGATGGTCGCCGCTTTCGAAGGCCACCCCGCCGTCGTGCTCCGCTTGCTGCGGGCTGGCGCAGACGCGTCGGCGCGCAGTGCGAGCGGCAAGACAGCGCTGCAGGTGGCCAACGAGAAGGGCCACACCGCGTGCGTCGAGGCCTTCCGGCAGCACGTCGCGGAGGTGACTGCGAGCCAGCGCGAGGCGGCGGCGGGCGGCGCGGGCGGCGCTTCCTCGGGCGAGGCGGCGGCGGGGGCGAGTGCGGCGGCTTCTTCTAGCTCGCTGGGCAGCCTTCCCGAAGAGGCCAGGCAAGCAGCTCTCCAAGGCGACGAGGCGGCGTTGCTGGCGTGGCTTGACAGCGGCGGGCGGGTCAACGCGACTTGCGGGACGGGCGATGTGAGCGGCGTCACCGCGCTGATGCTTGCCGCCCAGTGGGGCCACGAGCGGGTCGTCGAGGTGCTGCTTCAGCGCGGCGCGGAGATCAACCTGCAACGCAGCAACGGCGGCACCGCACTGATGTACGCCGCCCAGCATGGCCACGAGCGGGTGGTCGAGTTGATGCTGCGGCACGGCGCTGATGTCAACCTGCAGGACAGCAAAGGCATCACCCCGCTGATGCTCGCCGCCAGCAGCGGCCACGAGCGGGTGGTCGAGCTGCTGCTGCAGCGCGGCGCAGAGATCGACATGCGGAGCAGCAAAGGCGGCACCGCGGTCATGTACGCCGCCCAGCAGGGCCACGAGCGGGTGGTCGAGTTGCTGGTGCAGCGCGGCGCAGAGGTCAACAAGCAGAGCAGCGACGGCGGCACCGCGCTGATGAGCGCCGCCGCCAACGGCCTCGAGCGGGTGGTCGACTTGCTGTTGCAGCGCGGCGCTGATGTCAACCTGCAGGACAGCGACGGCGAAACCGCGCTGATGGCCGCCGTCCACCAAGGCCACGAGCGGGTGGTCGAGCTGCTGCTGCACCGCGGCGCGGAGATCAACAAGCAGAGCAGCGACGGCGGCACCGCGCTGATGAGCGCCGCCGCCAACGGCCTCGAGCGGGTGGTCGACTTGCTGTTGCAGCGCGGCGCTGATGTCAACCTGCAGGACAGCGACGGCGAAACCGCGCTGATGGCCGCCGTCCACCAAGGCCACGAGCGGGTGGTCGAGCTGCTGCTGCACCGCGGTGCGGAGATCAACAAGCAGAGCAGCGACGGCGGCACCGCGCTGATGAGCGCCGCCGCCAACGGCCTCGAGCGGGTGGTCGACTTGCTGTTGCAGCGCGGCGCTGATGTCAACCTGCAGGACAGCGACGGCGACACCGCGCTAACGCTCGCCGCCCAGCATGGCCACGAGCGGGTGGTTGACTTGCTGCTGCACCGCGGCGCGGAGATCAACTTGCAGGACAGCGGCGGCATCACCGCGCTGATGGGCGCCGCCATCCAAGGCCACCCCGCCGTCGTGCTCCGTTTGCTGCGGGCGGGCGCGGATACAAAGTTGCGCACTAAGGACGGCAAGTCAGCGCTGCAGTATGCCAAGAAGAACAGCCACAGCGCGTGCGTCGAGGCCTTCCGGCAGCACGTCGCGGAAGTGACTG
>NW_005200067.1:0-2409 GCF_000372725.1 Emiliania huxleyi CCMP1516 | reverse complement strand
GCCTCCGCCGACGCCGCCGCCGTCTACGCCGCCCTCGCCTCCTCCGCCGTCGCCGCCGCCGTCGCCGCCGCCCTCGCCTCCTCCGCCGACGCCGCCGCCGTCTCCGCCGCCCTCGCCTCCTCCGCCGTCGCCGCCGCCGTCGCCGCCGCCCTCGCCTCCTCCGCCGTCGCCACCGCCGTCGCCGCCGCCCTCGCCTCCTCCGCCGACGCCGCCGCCGTCTACGCCGCCCTCGCCTCCTCCGCCGTCGCCGCCGCCGTCTCCGCCGCCCTCGCCTCCTCCGCCGTCGCCGTCGCCGCCGCCGCCGACGCCGCCGCCGTCTATGCCGCCCTCGCCTCCTCCGCCGTCGCCGCCGCCGTCTCCGCCGCCCTCGCCTCCTCCGCCGTCGCCGTCGCCGCCGCCGCCGCCGCCGCCCTCGCCTCCTCCGCCGACGCCGCCGCCGTCTACGCCGCCCTCGCCTCCTCCGCCGACGCCGCCGCCGTCTACGCCGCCCTCGCCTCCTCCGCCGTCGCCGCCGCCCTCGCCGCCGCCCTCGCCTCCTCCGCCGACGCCGCCGCCGTCTACGCCGCCCTCGCCTCCTCTGCCGTCGCCGCCGCCGTCTCCGCCGCCCTCGCCTCCTCCGCCGTCGCCGTCGCCGCCGCCGCCGCCGCCGCCCTCGCCTCCTCCGCCGACGCCGCCGCCGTCTACGCCGCCCTCGCCTCCTCTGCCGTCGCCGCCGCCGTCTACGCCGCCCTCGCCTCCTCCGCCGTCGCCGCCGCCGTCGCCGCCGCCCTCGCCTCCTCCGCCGACGCCGCCGCCGTCTACGCCGCCCTCGCCTCCTCCGCCGTCGCCGCCGCCGTCGCCGCCGCCCTCGCCTCCTCCGCCGTCGCCGCCGCCGTCTCCGCCGCCCTCGCCTCCTCCGCCGTCGCCGCCGCCGTCGCCGCCGCCCTCGCCTCCTCCGCCGTCGCCGCCGCCGTCTCCGCCGCCCTCGCCTCCTCCGCCGTCGCCGCCGCCGTCGCCGCCGCCCTCGCCTCCTCCGCCGTCGCCGCCGCCGTCTCCGCCGCCCTCGCCTCCTCCGCCGTCGCCGCCGCCCTCTCCGCCGCCCTCGCCTCCTCCGCCGTCGCCGCCGCCGTCTCCGCCGCCCTCGCCTCCTCCGCCGTCGCCGCCGCCGTCTCCGCCGCCCTCGCCTCCTCCGCCGTCGCCGCCGCCGTCGCCGCCGCCCTCGCCTTCTCCGCCGTCGCCGCCGCCGTCGCCGCCTCCACCGGTTCCGCCGCCGCCCACTCCGCCGCCGCCCGGCTCTCCGCCTGCGCCAGCGCCCCCTCCTTCACCATGCCCAACTGCGTACGAGCCGCCGACCGAATCGTGCCTGGAGGTCATGAACCCTCGCACAGCCATGAACGGAGCATGGTGGATGGCCGACATGTCGGGAGTCACGAGTTTTGGAGCCGCAGGCGACCTGCCGCCATGCTGCGACCGCATCCTGCAGTGCGCTGTGCATTACACGACGGAGTACGTCAACAACGGCGATTACACCACCCTCGGGCCCGGCTGCGACGCGTACGTCAACAACGGCGATTACGTGCGCGACCTGTGCCCTCGAACATGCAGCTGATCATTTACCACCTTCAACCTGGTTTGTGGAGCTCCCACACCTGTTCTGACAGAGACCTGGCCGTTCTGACAGCGCGTTCTGACAGCGTTCTGATAGTGTTCTGACAACGTTCTGACAGCGTTCTGACAGCGCAAAATCCTCCCCTCTCTTCACAGCTCAGGGACCGAGCCACGGACGGACGGACTCACTCAACACACACACAGACACACGCACACAGTCTCAGTCACACACAGCACACCCTCCCAAGGCGACACTCTCACGGTGAGGCGTAGGCCCTGTTCTGACACAAACTTAGTCCCCGTTCTGACACAAACTTCTGAGCCCGCACCCACCGCCCGCGCGCGCCCAAGAGAAAAATTCGCGCGTGCGTGCGCGCGCCGCCGCCGCCCCGCGACTGACGGCAGCGCCCACGCGCGTGGCCTCCCTCGCCACAGACGCGTCCGGCGGCATCTGGAATTGCGCCTCGTGGGCGGGCTTCGACTGCACCCTCGCGGCGTCGCACTGGGGCTACACGATGGGCCAGGCGGAGGAGCTGCTCCGCGAGTGCCCCGTGACGTGCGATGTGTGCCCGGCGACGGCGCCGGCGACGACGGCGGACACGGAGACGATGGCGGCCAAGGAGGCGGCGCTCGTCGCCGCGAGCGCCGCCCACCGCGCGAGCGTCATCGCGGGCCTGCACGGCATGCACGAGAAGACGAAGGCGCGCGGCGCGCGGCTGTACCTGATGGCGAAGAACAAGGCGATGCAGCAGGCGACCAATTCATGTGGTTTTGCCAACACTTGTTGTCCGGGGCAGGATCACAGTTGTCAGCCAGCGGGAG
>NW_005200068.1:0-2409 GCF_000372725.1 Emiliania huxleyi CCMP1516 | reverse complement strand
GGCTAGCCACGCCTGGAGTGCTTACGCGGTTCTAAGATCAGCGGGAGCCTCTTTCCCGGCTAAGTCGGCCATGGCACGCGATATACGGTGCTCGCGCCCAAATTTTCTTCGCCTGCGCGGCGGGCGATCGATCCTCCTCATGCTCAGCAATCGCCGCCTCAGCATCCTCCTCTTCCGATTCTCGTTGCTGCTTCTTGAGCGCACTTCGGCGACTTCTAGCCAAATAGTTCTCACAAATAGCCTCAAGCTCAAACAAACGCATGTCAGAGAAGCCTGTGTATGCTGGTCCTCTTTGAACGATCCGCGCGTGAGGTAGCATAGGGCCTTTGTTGGCAGCAGCCAGCTTGTTGCGCTGCTTCGTTGCGATGAGCTGATTGGGATCGCAGAAGTGCATGCCAAGCACCGCCACGATCTTGAAGCAGAACACATCGCAACCGCATCGTCCGCACTGCCATCGGCATGCCGCGCCCGCCGCTTCGCCGCAGCCGCCTTAAGGCACGCATAGCGGCAGCACATGGTACGGTGCGCGTACTTGAGCAGGCGTTGCGCGCCGCAAGTAGCGCACTGGCCCTGGGAGACGGCGATATGGCGTCGTGCGCGGCATACGCTGGTCGGGACCGCGTCCAGGTATTTTTCGGGTAAACCTGGACTTTTGCAGGTATACCCGGGTTTTACCCGGAGTTGGCCTCGTGTCGTCTAAGTTCATGGCCCCCGGCCTTCCAGCGTTTAAGTCTGAGCCCGGCTCCGTGCGGGGGCTAAGTTGAGCGCTCGCTCGCTGCAGAGGCTAAGTGTAGAGCGACCCTCTAGCCCTACTACCCAACCATTCCTACATACACAGACACAACAATAGACAATGCATGCACATGAACATGAACATGTGCACAGACAACCTTCATACACACAAGTAAAAGCGCGATTTCGGGGTTGTGATTTTGTGTGAACAGCGGCGCCTCTGTGCGATTTTTCGGCCCGGGGCTGTGCGTTTATGTGAACAACGCTGCTCGCAACATGCGTGTCGCGCACTCATTTCATGACCGGTCTCAATGTCCCACCCCCCTGCGCGCGGGCCTTCTAGGCCCGGGGGGTCTCCCCCCATCCCCACAGCTAAGCGTCTGTCGCGCAATCTCGCAGGGCATCAAGGCTAAGCCCCAGGGCATGACCTTGCGCCAGGCCCTCGATCTCATCTTCATGAAGGTGCGCGGGCCGGCCCTCATCAAGCTGGGCTACACGCCAAACACCAAGGGTCTGAACGAATACATGGCCTCGATAAATGACGACTACTCGACCCTGTCTGACGACGATTTCGCCGCGCTGATGGACGCGCACAATCGCATTGTCGCGCTCATGGGTGGGCTGGACCCACGCACTGTCCCCGACGCGCGGGCGATGCGCCAGGCCGGGACAAATGTGGACCTGGGAGCTGCGTTTGAGGCGGAGGAGGAGGCGGCGGAGGAGATTGAGATCCGGAACGCGGAGGAGGGCGGGGAGGACGGTGCTGTGGCTGAGGCGGTGGAGGCGGAGCCGATGGTTCGAGCTGCCTCGGGCTAACAGTCTCCTTCTTGGCACCGCGAACCGTGCGGGCCCCGGGGGTTTTTTGGGCAGGGTCCTTGTAGATGTAGTAAGATATTATCCATAAAGAAAGAATTCTTGGGTCTCCGAGGGTTAGCTCCGCGCTCCAGGTTTCCCCTAGCAGCAGAACGCCCCCTCTACTCGGAGCTAGCGAACACACAACACTGTACTCCCCGCACGTACCCACCACACTGTACTCCACACAACACGGACTCAACACTCAACCACACCAAGCAACGCAACTTCTTATTTCGTGGTGTACCTGTGTTAGTGCCAGTGCGCGCCAGTCCCGTGCCCAGTGTAAAGAAAGAAAGAAAGAAAACAGACAACCCAAGGGAGGGATGCCCAGTGTTCTGCGAGGCGGCATTTAGGAAAATTCTTATTTCGGCATTCTGGACGGAAGGCGGCTCGCCCATCCCATGACGGACATGGCGCCGAACGACGAGCGGACCGTCGGCGAGGTTCACGTGCCCAAGGTTGAGATGCGTCAAATATCTGACCGCAGTTCGCTCCGGTCGGACGCGCCTCAGAATTCGGCGCGGCACGCGGCCGCTCCGCTGCAGCAGATTGCAGAGGTGCTCGAGGCGCAGGAGGAGGCCAAGGCGGCGCTGGAGGAGGCGGCGCGGGACAAGAAAGTGCGCGAGCTCAGCACCTGCGTCTCCGAGTTTGTGTCGACCGAGGCGCGCTACCTGGCCGACCTGCAGTCGGTCGCGGTTGCCTTTCTCGAGCCGCTCCGGCCGCTGCTGCCGCCGCAGCTGCACTACGCCATCTTTTCGAACCTGCCGCAGCTCCAAGGCCTACACCAAGGCCTCGGCACCGATCTCGAGAGGGCGACCTCCG
>NW_005200069.1:0-2410 GCF_000372725.1 Emiliania huxleyi CCMP1516 | reverse complement strand
CCTCCGAGAGCGTGACTGCCCCTGGTCGGCGAGTCGCGCCCGCATACGCGGCCTCCCTATCGTCCTCGGCTCGCCCCTCCCCTCCGCTGGCCCCTCATCGAGCTCGGGGAGGCGTGGCCCTCCTTGATCATCGCAGATCCCGGTGGTCCGGCTGCCGCCGCGACGGGTCTACCCCTGGTGAGCTCGTATGTCCCGACCCCACTCGCAGGGGCCGAGTTATAGCTCAACTCTCACCCCCTCCGACAGTTGACTCCAGGTCTCACCCGGGGCCCTCCGGTCCCGGCCTTCCAGTTCGCTGGGATCTCCCCACGGCATCCCCCCCCTCGGTCCCCTCCCTCGGGTTTTCCAGCCTCCGGCGGGGCGGCTCCAGGTCCCCCAGGTCCCGTGCTCCCGTGCGGGTCCGTACGGTGACGGCCACGCCGGCGGCGGGGGCGGAGGCGGCGGTGGGGGGGGCGGGTACGGTGGCGGCACTGGCGGCCGCACCGCCTGGTGTGGAGCCTCGGGGGCGGACCCACGACCCTGCGGCCTCTCCAGCCGCGGCTCCACGCGCCGATCGTCCACCGCACTCCGGGGGGGGGATCTAACCCTTGCTTGCCCCCGAGGAGGGAGGGGGGCAGGGCCCGGGCTCGCCGCTGGCCTCGCCTCTCCTCCCCCTCGCACTCCGCTAGGTCGCAGGCTGTCTATCAGTCGCGTCGCTTCCTCGTTCACCCGATCTCCCTCGATCCGCTCCCGCACTGCCCGAATGTCGAAGGCCGAGTTGTGTTCAGACAGCGGGCCCGCCGATGCCACTCGCTTCTTCACACAGCAGGCGTATGCCATCATCGCCTGCCCCCCCGACTGTGTCGGTCCTGGTGCAATGTCGTTGACGAGGTAGTCCTCCCCCCCCCACCGGAACACCTGCCCAAGAAGGTCTGTCGAGCCAACTAGTCGTCTGGCCGCATGCTCCACGATGAGCACCTCCGGGTACCGCCCTCGCCACTGCCCCTCTGCGACGATCCGCGCGATCTGCTGCACTCTGGCTCGAGGGAATCGCGGTCGATGCCGAATATTTGGGCATTTTGTCTCGCGAGATGCGCCACGTTGCCCCCCCCCCCCCCCAAGAAAAAAACCCCCCTCTGGCCTCTGCGCTCTGAAACACCCGTACCCCCGCAAGAAAACACCGCACCTGTGGCGCGCACCTTTGGGCGCCCGCATTCCGCCGCCGCCAAGTGCCATGGAGCAGACGAGCGGCGACATGAACCGCCACTGGCAGGGCGGGGCCCCGCAGGCGGTTCAGGACGATGGCGTGAAGGACGGGCGCGTTTTCGTCTACCTGACGGCGGACTGGGCGCAGACGATACCGCCCCCGCCAACCTTCAAAATCCGCAAGAGGAACAAGGTCCCAATCAAGGTCGTGGTGCTCGGGCCGGACCACCACCTGCTGCAGTGCACGGCCGTCGTCGTGCTGCGCGGCTCGCAGTGCGGCCCCGTCCACCTGCAGATCGTGGGCCACGTTCGCGACTGGCTGTGGGCCAACTCGACGCCGAAGCAGACGCGGCGGCTGGTGGAGGGGAGCGGGCCGGTGGACTACATCAACATCATCTGGTGCGCGCCGTCGAGCATGGCGCTCTACCGCGAGGCGACGCGGGCGCATGGTCTGTGCGAGTACGAGTGGGGCGCCGACGGGGAGGTGTGGGACGCGTTCTGGTACATCTACAAGCGGAATCTGAAGACGCCGTCGTACGCGCACATCGGGCTCGACACCTCCGCCTCACTCGTCCAGCAGGGCCACGTGACGGGCGAGGTCAAAGCGTGCCTGCGCGGTGCGTGGGAGGCGTCGATGCAGGAGCACGATCAGGCGGGCGGCAAGAAGCCCAAGGGCGGCAAAAAGGGGGAATGTGCCGTCCAGTGAGCGGGGCTGCGATCGGCGGCGCTGCTGATGCGTCGAGGGGGAGCTCGTTTCTTTCCACAGAGCGACGGCGGGCGCAGGCGGGCGAGCGGCAGGCCGTGCGTGCTGTGGACACGACACATCGGCCGCGAGATCGCGCTTAGTTGCGCTTATAGATAGAGCATCACAGGCGGTTACCTAGCCCGCACACATACGTAGTGATGGATGGTGCTGCTCCAAATGAAGAAGCGTGAGTGTATCCTTTATGTTATAACACGGCGGCGCGACGGAGCGGGCCTCGAGAGAGCGCTCGACACGCGCGCAAAATCGCATCGCGAATCGCGCAATGGCAATCGGCGCCGGGCTCCTCTCGCCCCGCCCGCGCCGCGGCGCGCGGCGGCGGCGCGCCGCCCCTGCGCCTCGCGAGGCCCGCCGAGGGCCCCTCGCCTCGCCTCTCCGCTCTCGGAGCCGGGAGCGGGACGCGGGATGGCGCCGCGCGCGTGCCCGGGCTGCGGCGGGCCGGGGCCGGGCGGCGGGGCCTTC
>NW_005200070.1:0-2411 GCF_000372725.1 Emiliania huxleyi CCMP1516 | reverse complement strand
CGTCCCGACGACACCTCCCCGGAACGCCCTAGCCCTCACGACATCCTCCCCGGCCCTTGCCCTCACGGCGACCTCCCCCGCCCGGTCCAACACTCTCACGTGCAATCCAAACCACTCTGGCGTCCTGAATGGAGAGTCCTGTCACGCAGGTGCTGGTGGTCATGGGCGCAGAGCCTCTGTGGCCTAAACGGCTCGACCGGATCATGAACACCTCCAAGCAGCTCGCCGGTACGGGCGTGGTGGTTCACGCCGACAAGCGCCTGAAGACCTTCACCAAGAAGAGCGTCGGCTCGTTGTGCGAGTATATGGGACACGGTGTCTCAAATATGAGGGGTTTTGACTCCTACCGGCTCCTGACGCTATCCCTGGCAGCTCTAATGACCAGGATCAGTAGTGCTATGATAGAGGGTGCCCATACTAGCGCAGGAGCTGCCACACTCGCCCGGACCGTCCCCTTCTGGGGCCGGTTCCGCAGCCCGCGAGAGCCAACAGCGGGGCCGTGCCGCGGGTGCCTACTGCCGAGTGCCACAAACACTGCGCCGTCCCGCCATCACCTACAGGCTGTCTTGTGTGATGGTTGGGATGTCCAAACGCCACCATCTTGGCTCTTGCGACCTCACACCCGCGAGCTGTATGGGTGGTCCTGACGTCGACAGACGCCCGATGACCACGGTGAAGCTGAGCCGGAACGCGTCGACAGGTCTCGTCTGAGCCCGTGGCGGTCGCCGGCTGAGTCGCTGTGCACGGACCGGTACCTCAGGCGTCACCTCCGCAGCCTCAGGTCTCACACTCCATCACCTCCGCCGGGACGCCTTCGATGGCACGCTCGGCGGCGAGTTTGTGGCAGCTCCATCTCGAGTACGGCGTCGAGCCTACTCACTCCTGTTGGATCTGTGCACTCCCTGGGACCCAGGGAGTGCACAGATCCAGCAAGTGGTGCGTCCCGGCAGCCCGCGCTGGCTGCGGAGCTGCCACAAACTCGAGACACGCTTTTTGGGACATTTTCGACGCTTTTGTCCCATATACTCGCACAACATGCCCGTCACCCCTCGGCTTGCCTTTGCCTTTCGCCGTCGTAGAAGCGGCGAGCAATCTGGGACTGTCAGCGACGTGCCTGAGAACGACTCTGGCGAGATCGATCGAGCGGACCCCGCGTGCGGCCTCGCCGGAGTCTTCAACCGAGATCAGCCTCCGCCTCTGACATTAAATTCTTTCTTTCTAGACATGAAAAAGAAAAAGACTGCACCTACATGACATGCACATGTACATGTACATGTCATGGGCATGCATATGTCTGGCTTATCGTCGTTGCCTCGATAGCGCTCAGCGAGACTGCCTCCGCCGCCGCAAGCGCCCATTGCGCCGCTTCCAGCCAGGCGGGGCCAGCCTTCTACACCGGGATCGCGGCCGTACTTGTCCCGATCCTGCTGCTGCTGTACGACTCGCTGTTTGTCAAGGTCTACCTCATCTCCAAGGGGACAAAGAAGGTGACGCTCGCGCAGTGGTCCATCATCATCTTTGGCACTTTCCTCAAGTTGGTCAAGGGGGTGAGGGGCCTCCCGTCGTCCCGACGACACCTCCCCGGAACCCTAGCCCTCACGACATCCTCCCCGGCCCTTGCCCTCACGGCGACCTCCCCCGACCGGTCCAACATTCTCACGTGCAATCCAAACCACTCTGGCGTCCTGTCACGCAGGTGCTGGTGGTCATGGGCGCAGAGCCTCTGAGCTGTGGCCTAAACGGCTCGACCGGATCATGAACACCTCCAAGCAGCTCGCCGGTACGGGTTTGGTGGTTCACGCCGACCTGAAGACCTTCACCAAGAAGAGCGTCACCCCTCGGCTTGCCTTTGCCTTTCGCCGTCGTAGAAGCGGCGAGCAATCTGGGACTGTCAGCGACGTGCCTGAGAACGACTCTGGCGAGATCGAGCGGACCCCGCGTGCGGCGCGAGGTGACGTCGGAGCGTGAGAGACGCTCCTTCGCTCGGCAATCACGACTCTAGTCTCTACACGTACGCTCGGGGCGCAGCCTCGCCAGCGGGATGCGCCCATCGCTGCCCAGCCCCGCGAGGAGCCTGCTGCGTGGCCCGCTCCACTGACCACTCGCACATGACCTGCGGCTGCGCGCAGTGCGGCGTTGCACACGCTCTCCACCGCCACCGAATGTCAAAATGTGAATCTGACTGTAAGATAGACTTTTCCTACGAATTCCTACGACCGAGGTGTCGATCGTACCGTACACGCGCGTGTGGAAGTGGCGTGCTGTATTGTACACGCACATCCTTCCCGCAAAGCTTCTCAGCCTCGCACGAGAGCTTCTCAGCCGACCATGCCCTTCACGCTTGCCTCGTACGGGTTCTCGTCGTAGCCGGGCCCATTCTCGAAGTCGGTCACGAGGTGCGGCTCCTAAGA
>NW_005200071.1:0-2412 GCF_000372725.1 Emiliania huxleyi CCMP1516 | reverse complement strand
CTAGCGATCTCCACCCCATGACTCTGGCCCGCGCGGGGTCGCCGACGGCGCCGAGTCGGCGCCAGAGGCACGCCCGGCGGTCGGATGGTCGCCTCGAGCGCCGAGCGGCTGCCGCCACGGTCACTTACGCTCGAGTTGCGCCAGGTGCGCCTCTCGGCGGCCCGGCGCGGCCGCACGTGCTCTCTGTAGATGTCTGCTCTCGCTCGACGGTAGGCGTGCTCCGTGCTCTCGCCCGATTCTCTCCCTGCCGCCGGCCTCCGCCCCCGAGCGACCGCCGCCGCACACCGACTATTGCCGGTATGACTGCCGTCCCTCACTCAGCCGTCCGTTTGTCCTCAGCGCTCGCACGACCGACGTTCTTCCTCCTCTGCGGCCTCGCTCGGGCCCGCTCGTCGACACGCGCAACCAGCAGACGCCCGTGTCGGAGCTTCTGTGCCGGCTTGGAGCTTCCATCGCTGATGGGGGCACGCCCGGCCCGGCACTCTCGCACACCGTGGAGCGCGGCACCGCGCGCGCTCACGCCGCCCACCTTTGCTGCCTGCGCAGGTGCGGCTCTGTCCCGGCGGCTCACTCATCGAGCACCACGGCTGCGCGGCGGCTCACTCATCCGCACCACCGCGACCGGTGCGCCATCCCACATCACGCCTCTCGCCCACGTCCACCCGCACATACACTCTCTCACTCTGTCATGAGTAGTCTTCAATCGACACGGTCTCTTGGAGTAGTCACATAAGCACCGGCGCCGGCACAGCGCACCGCTACACTCGCCTCCGTTAGGTTGCAAACATCGCCCTCAACATCCGCTTGCGCCTCACACGTCCGGGGGCAGTGTCGCGCGAGCCACGGCTTAGCACCGAGGCCAGGCTTTTAGCTTTACGTGTGGGGGGGGGGGGGGCGGGGGGGAGGGCGGCGTAAGTCAAAAGAAAAGCCGTAGCGTCGAGAGAGGCTAGTAGCCCTTTCGAGTGCGGGCTCCGCGCCCGTCTTGTCCTGGCATATCAGAGAGGCGAATGGGACAGGGGTTGAAGGGGTACTTGGTGTACAGACTCAGAGTACACCCGGCCGTTTGAGGTTTCTGGTTTGTCGCGTTTCTCTACAAAACTGTGTCCAAGCCGAAGGCCCGAAGCGCAGGTCCGAGCTCGACATGCGACCAACGTGGTCCCGCACACCAGTGCTCGTGCTCGCACGTGCGGCCGCCTCTCCTGCTCGACTACTCGTGCTCTGCCTCTGCGCGCTCGCTGCGTCCGTGCCACTTCTTCGCTGCCTCTCGCCGCTGCTCCTGTCCTTGACTGCGCCTCGGGTCGAGGCGCCAGCAGCAGCGTCAATGGAGTGGCTGGTCCACACTGCAGCAGCGCCGCGGGCGGACGCGAGAAGGAAAACGCGACCGTGCCGATGAGCGCGAGCAGAAGCAGCGGGAGCGCGGGGCAGCACGACGGGTCGGGCAAGACCTCGGCCCAGCGCCGCGCGTTGCCCGTGCCGCCGCCGCCGCCGCCATCGGCGTCGCCGACCACAGGCTCGTCGTCCGGCGCGGCATCGTCGTCGGCGGCAGGGGGTGGGGGGTCGGCGGGCACGTCCTCGTCGTAGCCGTCGTCATCGGGATCAGGAGTGACGTATCGCGCGGGCGACATGCCGGCGAGCTCGTCGACCGTCGAGTAGGTGCCTGCGACCGAGCACGGGGGTGCGTGATGCTCGGACCGACGCATGGGACCGGCTCTTCCGCGCGTCGAGAGCGGCGACGCTTTCGAGGCGCGCAGCAGAGGCCCGCGGTGTGCTTCCGAGCGCGTCCGCGGCCGCGACGCGGCAGCGGGAGGTGCCCCGCCCACCAAGGCAGCCGGCCCGGCCGCTGCGGGGCCGTCGCGGGGGCGCAGGCGGGCGGGGCGACCTCAGATTTCGCGGCTGGCAGCGGGCGCCGCCAGCCGGACGCCCAAACGATGGTGGGCGGCGCCCTTCAGCGCCCTTGTCTCTTCTCGCGCTGTCCTCACGCGCACGCCTTGCCTCAGGTGTACCAGGGCGGCGAGGATGGGCATGGCCGGCGCATTTTCGTCGGCAACGTCAACTACGAGGTCAACGAGGACGAGCTCAGGGATCACTTCGGCAAGGTGCGCATCACGCGCAGGGCCCAAACATGCGCAGCTGCGCGCGCGCGCGGGGGGGGGGGGGGGGGTGGCCCCAAAAATTTGCCTGCCCCCTGCCTAAAGAAAGGGGAAATTTCGATGCTTTCCGCCAAGGAGGGATTTTCCTTCATGGAGTAAACAAAACCCAACGGGGGCACGGGGGGGGTTTTTTTTCCCCTCCCCTTTAATGGCGGGCTTTTTGCCCGGACCCCGGCCCGCCCTTTTTGGTTGGTAACCAACGGCCCCCGGCCAAGGGGGGGAGGACGCCATCCCCGGGAAGCACAACTTTGAAAAAAAGGGG
>NW_005200072.1:0-2413 GCF_000372725.1 Emiliania huxleyi CCMP1516 | reverse complement strand
CAGACACACAGCCAGCGGGCTGCCACACACCCTGAGTCGGCTTACACATAACTGAGGGAGTTTTGTTAAAAAATATAGTAAGGGGAGGGCTCCCAGGGCTTGGAGGTCTTTTTAGTTGCAACCATGATGATAGGCAAGGCGTTCAGGAAAGTGAAAGAAGAGGACATGGTTCGACCTCGCGTGCGAGATGTGTGTCGCGACCCCTCGTCGCGGACACCTCCCGACACGGTGTGAAGACAACAGTCAACACAACTCCTCTCTCGACCGCTACTACGCCGCCGCTCTTCTCACTGCGCAGCTCACGGCTCTCCCTCCTGTTCCTCCTCCTCCGCCTTCGCCGCCTCCTTCGCCTTCTTCGCCGCCTCCTCCGCCCGCTTTGCGGCCCTCTCCGTCGGCGTCAGTTTGACGAACTTGACCTCGTCCTCCTTGCCGATCACGGCCTTGAACTCCTTGTGGTAGAGGCAGGTCACCGACCTCACACCCTTCGTCGTCTTGGTGAGGTTGTGGTCCTTTGAGCCGCAGAGCGCGCAGCCGTACTCCCGCTTAGAAGCCGGCTGCAGCGGCTGCAGCGGCGGCGTCCCCGGCGGCGTCTGCGGTCCGGCCTGGGGGGGAGGGGGGGGCGGTGGAACCGCACAAGGAGTGAGGGGGGGGGGGGCGACAGTCGCGCGTGGGGTGGGAGCTCGGGTGGTGTTGAAGCGCGGCGGGTCGGGTCGTGTCGGTTGCGGCCGGGCGGGGCGGTCCGGGGTGGGGCGCGTACCGCCGTCTCCGCCGCGGCAGCCGCCGCTTCGAGCTCGTTCGCCTCAGCCTCTGCCGCCTCCTTGAGCAGCTTCGCATCGCCGATAACCTCACGGTACTTGCTCTCTCCCCCATCGCGCGTCACCACCTTATCCTCCTGCTTGAAAGCCCACCTCGCCTTCGCCGCGGTACCGGCTGCGGATCTTGAGCGGATGCGGCACGACGGGGCTCGTGCGGAAACGCTTGGATGCCATAAGGAGGGGCAGGAGGGTGCGATCCAGCTCAATCGGCCCCTCCGAGCCCATATCCGAAGGCTTGTTTGCTGGATTGGCACCGCGGACGTCGAGAAGCAGGTGCGCAAGGATGGTGACGAGAAGGTCTTCATTCTCAAACACAGACCACATAAACGCCGCATCCGGAGCCGCCGGCGTGAAGGTGGCCTGTCCCTGTGCCCGATGGCCAGCCATCTGCGTCGAGAGGGCAGCTGTCAAGTTCCTCCTCAGCTCTCCCCTCATTGGGCGTCTCGGAGCTCGCATAGGTTGGCGGCGGAGTAGGACCGTTCCGCTTGCGGGCGGGGGGGACGAAAGCATGGAATGCAACCTTCCGCTAGCAGAGCGAGCCTCTCGACGCGTGTCGACGAGGATGGTAGCCATTCGAACCTGCCACTCTCCGTTCTGAAAAAGCAGTACGAGCGTCCGCACGCAATTACAAGGTGGGCGCCAAAGCCCCGCCGGTACAATCGCAGCTCCTTCCTCCGCAGCGCCTTAAACCGCCTTCGGCGCTTTTTTGCCAATTCGCGCTTCGCTTGAACTGAATTGCGGTGTCGCACGAAGTCCAGGCAGTGGTCGAGGAGCAAGTTTGTAGCAAGCGGGGTCGCAACCACGAGCACGGAACCGTCTGTTGCGATCAAAGAAGCGACCTTGACACCTGAGTGGAATGCCGCGATGCCGTGCGTAACCAACAGCGGGTCGTTGTTGACGAGTGGCGTGAGTACCATCAATGTTGGCACCATGGCAAAGGCGCAACTCTGAGGTGATTTCACGAGCATGCGCACCCATTTGACGCAGAGGTATCCGACAGCCGAGCCGGCTTCGTAGCCGCTGAGAAATCCGCAGAGTTGCCGCCGAGGGAGACCAAGCCCGGTGGCAATCCGAAGCGTCGTGATCGAACAGTGCAGAGCCACTCAAAGTACTCTGTGCGCTCATCAAGAAGCAGGTATCTATGGCTAGCCCAAGACGAAGCTGAGTAGTAGTATCGGGTAGCGTTTGAAATCAGCTGAACTTGATTTCCTTCCAGCGCCCAATGCCGCACCGAAAGGTGCGTTCCGACAAGCCGCAATGGGGCAACATGACCTGGCTTGAGCTCCCAATTTCGCAGCGAAAGGTGTGCATCGAGATTCAGCAACGGGGCAAGCCCTTCAGGCCAACGCCAATCGCAATCGTTTCGCAGTTGCGGCGAAGTTCGGTCTTCCTCTTCGTCATCGCACGGCGGCGAGAGGCGGCGAGTGGTGACGCGAATTTCAACCGAAATCGCGCCACCCTCTGTGCACTTTGAGCAAGAGTCACTCCTCGTCTCTCGCGATGTTGTTGTGACGGTTGAATTTTGCCCATCTCTGTAAGCGACCATTTTTGACTAGGATTGGAAACCACCGAGGGGTACGATTCCACATAATTCATCC
>NW_005200073.1:179859-182256 GCF_000372725.1 Emiliania huxleyi CCMP1516 | reverse complement strand
ACGCGAGGAGACCGCCGAGGCGCGTTCCGCGGCCGAGCGTGCCGAGGCTGGCCGCGCCGCCGTGGCCATGCAGCTTGCTGAGGCGTCTCTACCCAGCCTCACCACGCGCGATGTAGACCAACCCTCGGCAGCTTGGACCACTCGGCACCTACGACCACTCCACTTCTTCTCTCCCGTTGCCCGCCCGCCCAGGCGACCGCTCGCGCCGAGGCAGCCGAGTCGCGAGCGTGCGAGGCGGAGGCGGCGCGCGCTCGAGTACAGTCCGAGGCGCAGGAGACGGCTCGGACGGCGGCGTCGGAGGCGGCCGCCGCGGCGGCGGCGGCCGGCGCGTCGGACGAAGCAGCGCAGCTCCGCGCCCAGCTGGCCGAGGCGAGGGAAGAGGCTGAGATGCTGCGAGGCTCGGAGGCGATGGCACGCGCCGCTGTGCAGGCGGCGAACGCGGACGCCGACGCGCAGCGCCGCGCCGCAGCCGCTATGGCAACGACGGTCGCCCAGGCGCAGGAGCGCAGTGAGGCGGCGGCGGCGGCCGCCACCGCGGCGAAGCAGGCGCCCCCCATACCTGGCATTTGCCCTCCCATTTTCTTCCCCAACGCCCCCCTTCTTGCCCACAGGCCGCCCTTGCCGAGCTCGCAGCGGCAAAGCAGGCTGGCACGGCCGCGCAGGATGCAATGCGCAAGCGCGCAAACGAGGCTGTGACGGAGGCGGAGGCCCGCGCCGGGAAACAGATCGAGGCGGCGCTCGAGGCGGCAAAGACAGCCACGGCCCGTGCGGAGAGTGCGGAGGCGGCGGCGGCGGCGGCGGCATGCAAGACAGCGGCTGAGGAGACCGCCAAGGGCGCGACGAGTTCTGCCAATTTGGCCGCCCAGGCCGAGGGGTCGCAGCCGCCTGAACGAATGAATCGGCTCGCGAGTCCCAGTTCGCGGACTGCTCTCGACTCTAGGCCGAGGCTGCGAGGCTCGAGGCAGCCAGGTTGAAGGACAAAGTCGTGAGCCTCGAGGGGGCGCTCTCCTCAGAGCGCGAGTCTCTCGGGACGATGCGCACCAAGCTGGCGGCCGCCAAGAGCGCTATGGAGAGCCGGGTCGCGGCGATGCAACAGGAGCTGACTTTGGCAAAGGAGGTGAGAGTGGGCCGGCATGGCTTGAGCTTGGCCGAGATCGCAAGCCCCCCCCCCCCCCTCCACTCACCCACCCACCTCCGCATTGGTAGGGCGCGGCGGCCCGCGAGGCCGCGGCTGTCGCGGCAGCTTTGGAGGAACGGCAATTGGCAGAAGTTGCCGATGGCAGCGCGCACGCAGAGCGGCAAATAGCAGCTACCGCCGAGATCGAGCGCTTGCACAAAGAGGTTGAGAGGTTGCGAGCTGAGCTGGCAGAGAGACAGGAGAAGATGGGGCGATTGCACGTTTCGGCCAAGGCGCGCACCCCAGCCAAGCCCGTTGTTGCCTCCCAGATCCCCTGCGAACCGAATCCTCTCTACACCCGTCGGTCACTCTCCCAATCTGGCTGGGGAAAGGCGGCCCTCGAGCGCCAAAAGGCGGCGATGCTCGAGAAGCACGCGGCGTGTGAAGCGCGGCTCTCGCCCGTGCAGTCGCGCCGCAGCTTTGATGTTCGCGATAGGCACGCCGCCGTGGTGCAGCGCATCCGGAGCGAGCAGCCCGCTGCCGCCGCAGCCGCTCTCCGCAGCGAGGCAATCGGGGGAGCCACGCCACCCGCCGCTGCCCGCGTAGCTCCGAGCACAGCGCCCGCCGATGGCAGTGCGGACGACGGATTCGGCGCGTTCCGCGGGCACGACGGTGGCGACACGAGGACGACGGCGGCAGTTCAAAACGGCGCCGCTGCGGTGCTGCCGGCGACCCCTGGGAGCGAGGCGCGTGCGGCGGAGGTGGCTTCGCGGATGCGCGCGGAAGTGGCGGCTCTGCGCGGCCAGCTGCGTGCGGCGGAGGCGAAGGCGACGGAGGCGCAGGCAGAGCTTGATGCGGACCGAGAGGCGATGCGGGCGCAGATGAGTTTGCTCGCCGCCGCCGAGGAGAGGCGCGACGCCGCGGCGCAGGCAGCGGCGGCGCAGCGGGACGCAGAGGCAGTCGTTTGGCGTTGCTGCCACTGGCCAGCGGGACGGGCATGAAGAGTTGCTGCCATCATTCTAGGCGGCAGCCATCCTCGCCGATGACCGGAGGCGCCTCGAGGAGGCGGCGGCAGCGGCGCGCTCGCATGCGGACGCGGCGCTCAAGGAGGCGTGGAGACGAGCGCACAAGTGTTTGCGGTGCGTCGAGTCTGCTCTCAGGAGCCATTCATCATGGGCCCAGGCGACCGATGCTGCCGGCGCAGACGCGCGCCGCCTGAGAGCGGAGCTGTCGGCAGTGCGCGCGCGGGTGGCCGCATCACCAACTCTCGTCTCACGGGT